>NW_021319360.1:1062680-1101116 GCF_001605985.2 Dendrobium catenatum | reverse complement strand
CCTACCACCCCAAACCGCATAGGGCCCGCGAGTCGTCGTTATCTCGGTTACAACGTAACGTTTAGGAGAATTTGCTGCGCAGTGGTAAAGTTGAATCAGGTATCGAACCCGATACATTCGTATACGGTCAATAGGAAGTCGATCAGGTCGAAGTCAACAACAATATCGGTTGTGGGACGTCATATTTGTCTTAATACTTCATATTGGCCTTCAAGGTATACATAAGAATTCACTAATCAAGGGCATAAACAATACGACATCCGATCTCTGTCGACAGCCAAGACGAGTCGACAGGTTCAAGCTTAAATGGAAATGATCCAATTACCCCGTGAGGCCGTGGTTGAATGTTATATCTCTATCGGGAGGGTTCACAAATATTAAATGACCTCCAATATCCAAATGTCTTCCAAAAGGCTCCATCCAAAACCAAAAACTCCCAAAATCCAAAACCAAAAAATTCCAAACATCATTCAGAATCAGAAAAATTCCAAAATATTAAAGATGGGAATCTAACATAACATTTAAAGCAAAATCTATTCACCTCGCAACAGTTGCCGTTGGTGGACAATTAATATAACTTCAGTTACAAAGAGCCAAATGCCTAGTCGAACATCGGATTCATCTCAACCAATCTCCTGCCATAAGGAGTGCGTACTGGTCCTCTACGGCGGTTCGCCCGCCAATGGCACCGCAGGATAAACGGCTTTACCGGGGCCTCCTGAACCGAGTGGTGTTTCTGCACCCAAAAGGACACGACTACCCGGTAATACGAGGCCAGGCCAATACTCCATTTATTGCTCAAATCATTGAGATATGATCAATAGGATAGATTGATAGGCATTAAAGCCTCTGTAAGCTAGGTGATTAGATTTTCATCCCCTAGAAAAACCATTCACTCCCAGGTCTACAGGTACCCTTGAGAGAAGACCACATGGTGGAAGGATCATCTTCTGTCAGGTTGGGTCGACATACCGTCTCTGACTAAGTTAGATCAGGGACCTGATGGCCGGGACGACGGGACCATGGGATCTGATCGGGTTAGTTCATATCATCCATTTCCACACACATTCAACTTTAAGTGCAAGATGAGATGAAATTTCTAATTTAAAATCAAACCATTATCCAACCCACATTACTAAACATCCTCAATATTTCAAATACATATATATGCTGCTATATATATGCCAATACCCACGTATAACTCTAACGTATCTGATTGACGACTAGCCTTAATCGAAAGTTCTCTCTCCTGATCGAGAGGGGTAATTAACTATAGGGGCTTGCGCCTATAGGAAACCAGAACTCAGATCATAAAGTCCTCGCAAAATGAGGGCGAAATCTCTGGGTAGTGTCTTATCTACAAACCCATCTACCTTCCAAAATTTACCCCGGAACTTAATTCCATTAAAACTCCCTCGCCAAATACAAAGAAGAGCGAGCGGAGGCCGGGGTCGAATTTTCGGAGCCCACAACCGTACAATGGATGATTACGTCCGAGCCTTGACGAAGGTTTACCAATCTTCCTCTTGCATTTCCTTAGTCTAATCCCCTTTCTTATGATTTGATTTTAGTCATGAAGATCGTGATCGCCTAACTCTGTCGAGCCTAGTAAACGTAGAGATTGAACGCACTTCATGTGTTTTTAATCTTATTGTTATCTTAGGGATTTTTCGTTGAAAGCTATTATGTTTGCATGTTGTTGATTTCCTATGTTATTTTGATGATTCAAAGCTATTGTGCACCTTAGCCTAAACGGAAGTGATCGCTCTTACGTTTTATTTTGTCGTTTTATCTACTAATAATTCTAATCATTATTATTTTAATCAATAAGTGTGCAAGTTCTTTTCAAGTTATTGTATGCATTGTAGTCTTACATTAGGTAGGTCTTCAATTATTTTCCTAGAAGAAACTTTGGAAAGAAAGGAGGGAGGGAAGGGAGGGGGGCCGGTGGCTTGGGAAATGGGTAGGGCGGTTGGGAGGTGGAAAAGGGGTGGCCGGCTGGGCTTTGGAGGGGAGGTTGGATTTCGGTTAGATGAGGGAGAGGGTTGTGAGGGCCGGCGGCTTAAGGGGGAAAGAGGAGGGGATGGATGCTTGGCCGACGGGTTGGAGGGAATTCGGCCGGTGGTGGATGTGGATGGGGAAGGAGAAGGGGAGGAAGAAGTGGAGAAAGAAAGGTAACCACGAGCTCGAACGCTTCTAACGGCTGGTGGGTGATTCGATTCCCTCTCCGAGGATTCTCACCAAAGCATTCTCACAAACCTCACAAGAAACAAATTGCTGAAATTTTCATAATATCATTCATGAACCCTTAAAGAAGGAGAAGGAAGCTTTAAATAGCCAATATGCCCAATACAATGAAAAAAAATAAAATAAAGACCATCTTGTCCCTCGGGCATACACATGACTAGGCCTTCAAGTGGGGGCATAAAAAGGAAAAGTACAATAAAACTCATAAACTAATACTTCAAAAATAAATTTAATACAATGATGATCAAAAGTAAAGCGGCGCAATCGTGGCCGTAGATCGACGGCCGTGTCCCTGGTATACTCTCCAAGGTCGGATGTCCTCATCACTTACAACTCTCAATAGAGTTTCCCATATCTTGAATGATTATTGAATGATTTTCAAGTTTTGAACAAAGTTTCTAGATGTTTGACTCGATTTGTGGAATTTGGAGGCCAAGTGGGAGAGAGAAAAAAGGGTTTGAGAGGTTTATCCTAACCTAGGGGAAATGTATTGTATGATTTCCATAAAATAGATAGAAACAAGAGTAAAGGGTCAAACTTCCATTTTATTGATTGCTTTAGCATGTGTTTCTCGCATCTAAAGATAGAAATAAGAGGATTAAAGGTCAATTAACTTGATAGTCGATACCTAAATACAATTGTATTATGATACAAATTATTTCTAAAATAATGAAGTGGAGGTCTATTGAACTGATAATATTTTTATGTAACCCAGGGTTTCTTTGAGAGCTCAAAGTTTGTTGTTAAAATCAAGAACCTAAATCAAGAATTCTAGGAAATTCCTCGAATTGAAGCTTTTCATTCATGCATGGTTGGTGACCCAGTAAGTAAAGAACGAATCAACTCCATACCCAAAGTCTGGCCTCTCAAAATCTCATAATTTGAGTTAGGACCAAAAAAGAATTTAAGATTCTTCTATACCTAATTTCTTTGCAGTGCTTTTTCTGATCCTCTACGCCTTCCTCTAAAATTTCATGGCCATGTGCAGTATTATAGAAGTAATTTTAGGAGGTTGAGAGGATTTATAATAGCTTCAACTTGTTTTTGTTGTTGGGCCTGTAAGAATTGTCTTCACTTCTAAAGTATCTGAACAACATTACGTTTCTATATTTATATAGATATATATTAAAAAAATGTGAACTTTCTGGATTATTTAGTAGGAATTAATTTAGTATAGATTTTATCGGTACTACTGTTATGTCAATAAATCCTTCAGATAATACTTTCATTTTTTTTCTTCTTTGTTCTTCTCTTTGAACATTCTACATTATTGTTGTTGATTTGAAACTGCCAAATGATTCAGTGTGGTTTGAAGGTTTTATCTTTCACCTGTACTCATTTATAAAGTTTGCTCCTGCAGGTCTCTTGGAAGACTTAGCCCAGGTCACACAGTTTACATCACCGGCTTAAACTGCTTAACAAATCGAAAAAAAAGGTTAACAGCCCCTATTTCATTTTGTAAATTTTCCACACCTATTATACTCTAATTCACGTGTTTATATTAAAAATTCTGTATCACAAACTTATAGAGCAGTTTGACGGAGCTTTTGAACTTTCTTTCTGTTTAAAGCTTGATGTAAAAACCTTGTTAAGGCCTATGAACATGCCCACCTAGACAGTGGCCTTTCACCTTTACAATCTAAATCTCTGATTGGGAGTAAGAATTTGAAGAAAAAAGGAATAAGAATTAGAAAGAAAGTTAACACTTCCTTTTGAATTGAGTTTTTAATGAGAAGAAAAGAAAAGAAATGAGAGGAAAATTTCCCTCTATATCATCAATTTTTTCTCTCCCAAAATGAGAGAAAGGCGGAAAGAAAGGGAATTCACCTAGGAATTGGATGAATACTTTTCGTTGCTCTCTTAAAACTTCCAAGTAAAACTAAAAAAATATACCTTTTTTTTTCTTTGCACTAATATTTTCTTTTGTTCCTTCAACTTACAATCAGTTTTAATGCTTGTAATAGGAAAGGATTCTGAGCATAGAGGATCTTTGGATAATCTCTTTCATCTGTCAAATTGTACATTTGTTAGTGAAATGTAGTAAATTATGCACGCATGCTTCCTACATGTTGTGTTAGCCTTGTGTTTTAGGGTCATTTAGGAAGGTCGATGCAACCACATCAGTAGAAATGTAGGCGTTAAATAGTGCAGCAACTTACATTCTTTCTGACAGATTGAGAGAATTAAATGGTACATCAAATTATGTATTTAGCACTTATACAAGCTATGCCGCCAATTATATGCTCGTGACTCAACTGAGCACGTTCAGTCAGCATTTTATTGTAATTCCACTATTTCAAATATAGACCAATTTCCGAGTTATTCCTTTAACCATTGTTTTATCATTTTTTACTGAACATACCTTAACAGGGATATAAGGGCAGTTTGCATTAGGATTGTTTTTTTTGGGTCCCTGGAAGTGGGTGACCTCTGGTTTGAAGTTAGATCTCCAATTTTATGCTCTTATAGTTCTGTTATAAGTTTTCATTTAATTTATGAGAAGTGATATACTTTAGATATTATAATTTGTGTAGTGGACAATGTACCAAGCAAAGTATTCCTAAAAATCTACTCCTTCGTGCTCCTTAAAACAATGGAAGGAAATATAATGAAAGCAAATATTATTGCAAGACCAACTAGAGCCTCTTGCTTTTACTTATTTCACAAACTTTTTTGCTAAGAATATTAATTAAATTCTCTTCCTTACTGCTATTGGCCCCTAATGTGTTAAGTGTTGCTTAAATTCCCTCAATTATTTTGGATAAGATTTGTTTTGATTTTCAAGATTCGTGACTACCAAATTCAAGATCTATTCATACTTAATTCTCTAAGATTGATTGCTACAAATTTTAGATCCATTCACACTTGATTTTGCAATATGGTGGCTATCAACTCACTCTCTATTCTCAGTTAATCCTTAATATCTACTACATGTTGCAGCCGGAGAAGGAGAAAAAATAAATGATTCCATGCATCCTACATTTAGCAACCTAGTATGTTTTTCAATCATTTAAAGTAACCATTACGTAAGCCAACACAAGGGCATTTTTTAGAGAAGAATAAGGAGGTTGTGTCTAAATGTGTGTTTTTGTGTTTGGAGGAAGGGGGGATTTGAAGAGCCACGTTTAAGTTCCATGAATGAATTTAAAGATCTCTTAATTCCTTCGTGTTTTCCAAGGGGATAGGTGACATTTATGAGGAAGTGAGGGAGGGTTGGCAGTTCAGGAGAGAGGAGGGAATTGGGGTTGTTTTAACTCTAGTGATACGCATAAACTCTACATCATACATAACCACAATGGTGATGATGATGGAAATGCACCACACAAATGGGCTTGCATATGAAGTGCATGCTTGAAAGCAGGATCAGTCATGTTACAGAAATTTATAGCTTAATCTTTTTCGACAAACTAAGTTGTTTGGTAGTTTTTTTTTTTGACAGAATCTTTTGATTTCTTATAGGCTTGAAGTTTCATGGTTTGAGAAGGATTCTGAGTCTACGTTTGTGAACCTAAGCAGCTTGCCGGCTCTGCTCAACTCATCATGCCTACACAGGCTATATTGTTTATCTGATATTCATAAGCGGAAAAATTCTACAAATGTATGCTTCTTTTAAATTTTTTTTTTCAGTATTCCCATTGTCACACTAATTTTTATCGATTATAGTTACATATTTTAATTCATAAAACATGGAAATGCAGCACTAATATAAACTTTTTATATTTGCTAATACAAATTTGGCTTATACTCCGAACATGAAATATTCATGTTAACTCCAAAGCACATTTTTTCACTTGTTTTCACTTGGTGCTACATTCATGATGGCTTGAAGGAAGACACTGATCTTCCCATGGGAGGAGACCATTATACTTTATATGAAAGAAACACATGAGCTATGTTAGATTTTAGTATTTGTAAAATGTGTTTGGTCTTCAATTTCACTCTTTTATACAAGGCAAATGTGAACTATATTTAATTTGTGCAAAATGCACTAATCTATCTACGAGCGAGTTCTCGGTGTGGAGCATGTTAGGCTTCATTAACTTGATTAGAGCTTGGTGTTCTCAATTGACAGTAGTGTATTATTATCATTCCTCTGTCTCATGTTGTTGACAGATCTGCAGCGTCCACCTCAGCTTGATCGAACTCCATCATATACGCCCAGTGTTATCCCATACTGTGTGTGGCCATCCTGTTTGTGAGACATGCGATGGAGTAGTTCAATGTAGCTTTTGTCATCTTACCTGCGAGGGTGAGCTTATGCGGTGCTTCCACTTGGAAATTACTGTTGCAGATGGAAGTTCGAGTGTTTTTACATGGAGCACAGGACAGACTGCTTCAGAACTTCTGCAAATTTCTCCTGATGAGTTTTATGAACTTCCAGAGGTAACATCTTGAATCGCTTCTTCTGGAATCAGTTGTTCTGTGGCTGCCTAAATATCATTCACTTGGGAAATATGTTTTTTCAACTGACATATCATATTTTTCACTAAGCGTGGAGAAGAACTAATCCATCGTTTTCTTGCTTTCCTTGATGAAGTGTATTTTAGGCTCTGCTTGGATGCTTGGGAACGTGAGTGAAAAGAAATGAAAAGTAGTTAGAAAAAATCTCAAATAATTATTGTCGATTCATAATAAAGCCTTAAATTACTTACATTTCACTTCCCTCACTTTTTTCCAATCCAAACAAAGCTTAAATGTTAAGTTGTAGAGTTCAATTTTTTCCCTACGAAGAAAATGCATTGCGCAACCTTAGTTATCGGTCATAGACATCGAAATCTAGTGAAATTTACAACAATGGCAATAGGAAGTGGTCATCAATTGGCAGAACTTCAATAAAATATAGCTTGGTATAGTCTAGCATAGTTTTGCATGCTTGGCGAAGAGGTGTCCAGTCCCAATCATCATGCACGTATTCTACTTATCCCTTTTTTTGTGGGTGAATTACTGAATTTAATTGCAATTAGTAGAAATTCTAAGTTGGTATGCTTAAAAATCCCGCTTCCATGGAGGAGCTGAAGCCCCCAATTATGTTGTCACTAAACTCTATAATTAGTTATGACTCCAACCTCGAGGATGAAGTAGTGAGAGAGGGAGTAATGATATGAACCAAATTCTAATTAGTGAGGGTTAAATGTAGTTAATTAGTGAATGATTAGCTTGTGTGGGTCTTATAAGTTTATAAATATTCCTTTTGAGTATGAGACATGAAGAGCAATAAGTGTGTTGTCTCCATATCAATTCTATGATCCTTTATTTTGAGAGTAAGACTTTGTTTGGAACAACTTCTCTTATTGTTTTATGAAGCAATTTTTTAGTATAATTTTTTATATTAGAAACTTGCTTTATAAAACAGTAAGAAAACTATTCCAAACGAAGCTTAATGTGACTGCTAGAAACGCTCTATTTGGGATTCACTTTGCAACCTATTGCTCTACTTATTGTCTTGTTTTTTCTTTTGTCACGTCAGGATGAGCAGGCCATGTATCTCTACACCCTGAAGAATGAGAGGTTCATGATTGCAATTGTCCATTCTCTACCGAAGCCAGAGAGATGCTTTGTTTCCGGCAGCAAGGAGGATTATCCTATTTGGGAAATTACACGAGCACAGAAATGTGATTGAGGCTTTCCAATGAACTTGTATCTCTTTACCAATTCTGGGAAGTAGGTTTCATTTTCTGTGGACATTATCATTTTTGTCTCGAGGTCTTCATAAATTTGCAGATGGCTACATGCTTTGGGCTGTTATAACTGTGCTTTAACGAATGCATTATTACTGCTTTATTTGTCTTGTCTGATATTTGATGTATGCATACGAATATTATAAGAGAGGATGTTCTTTTTTGGTCACCCATTGTGGCCAGCCGTCTTTTGTCTGTAGATTTTTTTTTTTTAAAATATATATATATATAAAATTCATATTCGAATATCTTTTTAAAATATTTATATAAATTTTAATCATATAACAACGATGACATTAAGTTTTTATCTTACTACGTAGGGTTGATTATATGAATTTTTTGTCTTCATTGTGTAAATTTATTCCATGCGGATGAGGATGCCATTCGGAGGCAAATTAGAATGTGTCAAGTCATTTTTTTGCTATGTACCGTTGTGTATGTGGCGTGTTTTGATTATCATTGTTATCAGCTAACGTACCATTGTGTATTGGTGTCTGCACAAAATAATTTTTATCTTGCATCATGTTAAGAGTTAAATTTTCATTTAAATTTAATAAAAAGTTTATTTCTAATATTTTATATTCAAGCCTTTTTAGGTCTATTTTTACTTTATTTAAAATAGGTTAAATTTAATACATCTATTCTCCTAATTGGATCATCAGAAGGTCAATATGTTATGTGATCAAGTCATTTAAGATGACTTTGCCAGTGGAGCAACTTGAACTTTTTCACATTTTATCTTTAAGAGTGAAGCCACTCATTTACATGAGTATCATCATCTTTGTAACTTTTAACTTAATTTAATGCTTCTATTTTAATTGCCAACATTCTGTGCCATAAAGAATGATAAGTTTCACCATGATTTTATAGAATTTCTTTAAGTTTAAGGGGGTTTTTTTTTATCGCACAATAAGTTAGATGCATTCCTCCACTTCAACTACCATGCTTGAATTTTACTAATAATATTCCCATCTATGTTTCAATTATTTTGAATAATAGATTTGAGATATCTAAAACTTGTACTTTTATTAATGACTTGATCACCCAAAGTCATAATCTCCTCACTAGAATTATTAATATTAAAATTACATTTCATGTATTCGAGTTTATATTTACTCAAATGAAAACCTTTAGACTCTTAAGGTTTATCTCTATAATTCAAGTTTTTCTTTAACTCTCTCTCTAGTCTTATCAATAAGAAGAGTATTATCACTAAAAAGCATACATTAGGGTTAAAGGTGTAAACGAGTTGAATCAAGCTCAAGTAAAGGGGTGTTTGAGCTCGGCTTGTGAGTCAAATAGTGAGCTCAAACTTGAGTCGAGCTTGAGCTCGACTCGCGACACAGAAATGAGCTCTTCGAGCAGTTTGATTTCGGTTTCCAAACCCACGATTTGCTATTTCCTGCAAGGATTTTTCGGCCAACAAGAAAGTGTCCACGTGGTCGACGCCAAGTGGCCAACTGTTCGGTCCAACATTGCTTTTACTTTAGATAAATGAGCTCTTTTTTGTTTTTTCTCTTGTATAAAATATTTAATGTTTTTTTTTTTTTGGGAAAATTTGGGGCCTTAGCCCTTCAATTAAATAACTAACATATTACATGTATACGGTGTATAAAGAAAAACCAAAACTCCTACATAAGAAAGACAAAACCTTATGTGGGTAAAGGTATAAAAACCCATCAACTATACCACCCATATACCAAAAAAATAACAGAAAAGAAAGGAAGGAAAACTGCCATAAAAAAGGCCTAAAGGTTGTGACATTCACTGCCCCAGCACAGTCCATAAATCCCAGCACAATCCACATGTAAATCCTGCCCCGCCTAGTCCAACAGATGGAAAACCTGCAAGGAAAAAAGTAGGCGAAGCAGCAGCTGACGAAGAAACAAGCCAACCTCAAAATAAAGGGCTCCAGAATTATGGTAATCAGAACACAGAAAATCGAAGAGATGATCCCCTGGTTGCCCATAGGCCATCCAAGGGGAAGGGGCAAGATAAGCAATAAAAAGGAGCGTCATCATCGTCCTGATTACCGCCCCCAAATCTGACGAAGAAACCATCTAGTGATAGAGCGAATGCCAATCAATTTTAGCAACCTAGAAGAAATAAATGGCACGAAACTGAATTTCATAATAGGCTTGAGTCTCTCAGCTAACACCTTGACAATGATCTTGTATAGTGAATTACAAAGAGCAATAGGTCTAAAATCAGCAATTTCCATAGCATTCTTATGTTTAGGAATGATGGCTAAAACAGTAGCCTTCACTCCATTCGGCATGTAGCATTTGCTAAAGAAAGAACGAATGGCCCTACAGACAACAGGCCCAATAATATGCCAAGCTGATTTATAAAAATAAAAGTTAAATCCGTCCGGACCTAGAGAAGAGTTAGGTTTGCCTTTGAAGACCACAGATTTAATATCCAAATCCGAAACAATAGAGGTGCATGAAAAAACAAAATCATCAGGAACAGCAATACCAACAGGAAACAAATCAATCCTGAGATTAGTCGGAGGGATAGGATTGTACAGTTGCTGAAAATAATCTGTAATATTTTTAATAATCTCAGGTCTGGAAGTATTGGGATTAGTAGAGAGGAGGTTCACCACAGAATTATTAGCACCTCTCCTAGCTCTGATTTTAGCATAAAGAAATTTCAAGTCATCTTCTCCTCTTTTCAACCAGTTGACCTTAGCTCTTTGAATAACCCAAGAATTATAAAAGGAGGTGAAATTAGCAATTTCAGCATTAATCTCCTTATAAGATCTAATAAACATCAAATTATTAGGATCCGAATGAAGAGTACCCAAAAGCTCTTTTTGTTTATCCAACAAAGCATCCAAATGAAGTTTAACACAGTTAGAATTGGACCAAGCCTCCTTTTTAATACCATCTTTAAGCAGCTTAAGAGAAGCAGTTAAATGAGATAAAGGATTCCCTGAGCAAGGTTTAGAGAAAATCTCCATAAGGAGAGCCCAATAATTATCCAACTTGGACCAATAATTCTTAAAAAGAAATCTGTGATGAACATGAGCTACCATCCCGGAGTGTAAGATGATAGGAGAGTGATCAGAGCAAGAAGGATTTTGAATGGAACAGTAAGAATCAGCATAAGTATCCAACCAAATATCATTAACAAGAACCCTATCAAGCCTTATATGGATAGGATTATCTGTACGTTGATTATACCAAGAATAATTAAACCCAATGGATTTAAGGTCCTTGAAACCATTCAAGAAAATCATCTCATTGAAGTCAGTCAGAGCAGAGATGGAGATAGGAGTCCCACCAATTTTTTCCTTAGCAAATCTACAACAATTGTAGTCCCCCATAAGAGCCCAAGGGAGATGAATATTATGATTTGCATGAGAGATGTCAACCCACAAAGCTTTGCGTTCAATGGGATTGTTGGAAGCATAAATAGCTGATAGCTGAAGAATAGGCTGATTGGCAACAGTAATAATACCCGTAATTAACTGTGAAGTGATCAGAGATGGCGTAAAACCCAGTTTAGAATTGTTCCATTTAATCCAGATGCGACCCGATGAATTGAGATGAAAATTATGACAACTAGATTCCGAAGGAAGAACAGAATGCATAGAGTCGAAGAAAGGGTCCTGAAGAGACAGGACATTAATACGATTCTCCAAAATACATATTAAATCCAGCCGAAAGGATTGAATCAATTTCTTGCAGGCAAAAACCTTATCAGGGTGATTGAAACCCCTGATATTCCACGCCGCCATGGGTGGAAAAGACATTAATGTTTTTTGGAAGGTTGAGGTTTTTTGGTCTGCTTCCCCCTTGCAGTTTTTTTGTTAGTTGCAGAATTCAGAGATTGAGAATCCTTAGCTTTTTTAAGCTTCTCATCAATCACCTTATCAATCTTCTCTTCCTTGTCATCAAAAAATTCCTCATTCTGGCATTGATCATCTTCAACATTCAAAGCTTCAAAGCTATTAGAAGAATTGATAGATTTTGGAGGAGAGGACAATTTGGTGTTTTGAGAGCTGGAAGCAGAGGAAGAAACTTGCTGTGGAGAATTGAGATTTGGAATATTCAACCCTAAATCAAAATCTGAAGTAGGAATAGTAATGTCATCAGTGGGAATAATATGCTCCGAAGGGAGATTTTTGGTCGTGGGAGAGTGCGGCTGAAAGTGAAAGGAAGCCCCAGGTCATTAAGGGCAGAATCCACCGGATTATCAATCACAGGAGCAATACCAGAATGAGAAGCCCCCGCAGTATCAGAAAGAACTGCCAGAGACGGCTTAGATTTAGCTCTGTAACGAGGCTTCCTGCTAAAACTTCTCCCTCTGTTCTCCGGTTTATTATTGCCATTTAACCCATCTTCCACATGAGGTTTTTTCAAACAGGATGACGAAAAATGCATTAAAGACTTACAATGGTCGCAAGGAGATGGACGCCATTCATATTGAACTTTCAGGTTCACGTCCGTTCCATCTAAAGAAACACGAATAATCTCTGGGTAATTCGCCTGATTATCCGGGCGTACGTGAGCCTAGTCTTTAACTCAGTGAGTTTATCAGCAGCAACAGGTATACCAACCTTACTAGCAATGCGCGAAATCCCCCCCGAGTTCCAACAAGCTAAGGGCAAATCATGAATTTTTATCCAAATCGGCACAGTAGAAAATTCCTCCCTCTGAGGAACGAATTTAGGATGCCATTTCTGGAAGATAAACGGTTTCCCCAGCAGAAACCAAACACCTCTTGACCAGATAAGATCAAAGTCTTCTCTACAAGAAAATTGAAATAGGAAAAAACCATCATTCAAGGAGAGGAGCTGTACCGAACCTGAAAGATTCCAAGTCTTCTTGATCGCTCCCGAGAGAGCTTCGTAGAAAGGTCTACGGCCCACCGAATAGCCGACCAAACAAAGGCTCCAATCTTGCCCCCCTTTGCTCAAGATATCACTAGAGAAGGGAATAACCTCCGGTTCAGAAGGATGATGGGAGAAAGAGAACGTATTGGGATTGGAGACTTCCGGAGCAAACACTTGGCTCCAGTTCTTAGGAGGAGAACAGAGAAAGCTTCCAGCTTTGGAACTTAAAGGAGGAAAGTTCGAAGCTGGAAGAGAGGATGAAGCCATAGAGGAAGCCTCCGGCCAAGCCGGAGGGGGAGGAGAAGAAGAAGAGCGAAACCAGCAGGAGGCGGCGGGAGGGCTAAGGAGAAAACCCTAGCACTCAACACGCACTCTCCCCTGAACAAGTCTTCAAATTTGTCCGCTCAGTAATATTTAATGTTTTGACATTTGACAACAATTTAGAATGAGCAGAAAATTTAATAAAATTTGAGAATGATATTTAATGCTTTTTCCCTTACATTTGGCACCCATTATTTAATGTATATATATTTTAAAGATTTAAATTTAATAAAAAAAAATAAAAAATTATTTCTATTAAAAAAACCTAAAATTATTCGAGCCGGCTCCCGAGCTCACGAGCCGAGCTTCATCAAGCTTTACCTTGCGCCCCGCTACTTGACCTTGAGCTCGACTTGTGAGCTTGATAAGCTCGGCTCGCGAGCTCATAAATCGAGCTCGCGCCGGCTTGTCTCACTTACACTCCTAGTTAGGGTACATTCTCTTGCAAAATGTCTAGTAAGAACATCCATGACTAAAGCAAAAAGATATGGGCGTAGAGTTGATTCATGGTGTAATCCAATTGAAATGGGACAATATTTGGTCAAACCACTTTGTGTTTGAACATGAGTAACATCTTTTGCATATATATCCTCAATGAATTGAATATAAGCATTATTCATTTATTTCTTTTCTAGAACTCTTGAGAGCACTTCTGTTGAAATTTTATTATATGATTTTTCTAAATCAATAAATATCATATGTAAATCCTCCTTATTCTCTCTATACTTCTCCATCAAACCTCACAACAAATATATAGCCTCCATGGCATAAAATCCTACATGAATCCAAATTGATTTTGAGAAACATTAGTATCACGTAACCTATGCTTAATAACTCTCTCATAGTTTTAATGTAGGTCATTAACTTAATTTCTCTATAATTTGCACACCCTTTTGCATCACTTTTATTCTTAAACATTAAAATCAACACACTCATTCTCTAATTATCTTACATCTTCTAGTCTTCAAAATAATATTGAAAAGTTTCATAAAAAAAAAAAAAATCCTTTTATCTCCTAAGCATTTTACACACTTTAATTGGAATATTATCAAGTTCATGTATTATTGTGATGAAAAAGATTGATATTTTATTTTATTTTGAAATTATGATTTATATATATATATATATATATATATCAATTTTTTTTTTTAAAATATAACAAAAGATATTAAGTACATCTATGTATTCTAGACATCAAACTACAATTCATTCAACGATCATAACAAATTCCTAACGTCTTCTAGAACTCTTTGGCATTAAGAAAATAGTCTACAATTCCTCCATATTGAGGCATAAGGAACCTCATTGCTCTCTTGCCTTGGAAATATTATTATGTACAGAGTCCGTATGCCGTTCGGATTTCAATCACATGAAGACACATTGATTTTATTTCTCTCTTTTGTACATATCCTGTGTACGAGAGAGAAAATTCACGTGTCTTCATGTGGTTGGAGTTCGAATGAGAAGTTACATTTGGATTCAACCCGTAATAATCTCTCCTTGACTATAAAATCTCATATTTACTAAAAATTCCAATTCTATCCTTCACACCATGTTAAAAAGAGCAAAAAGTGGCAAATTTATCACAATATCTTGATGCATTTTTTCATTTATTATTATGATGTGATATTAACATATGCTTTTTAAGAGAGTCGATTATCTTTATAACTTTTGTATCTCTAATGTAAGTCTTAAATTTCATATAAATACTTTTATAATTTCATGTTCAAAATTCTTATAAATCTCCTCATTTTTGTTATAATTTACTCTAAAATTTAAATTTTATGCTTACAAATATTATCAAAATAACTATAAATAATTTTATTTTATTTCACAAAAATTCTAAATCAGAGAAGAATCATAATGGCAAATGAACTGAACTTTTAAATTCCATGTGAACAGATTAAAAAAGAAAATCCTTTAGCCTTTTTTTCCCTTATTGGTATAGCCTATGCTCTCTTATAGAAATAATTCCTACAAATAAATTTCCTAATTAAACTGCACATTAATACAAATATTCTCATTTTTGCACCACTATATGGTGAAGTGTGGGATGGCCTAAGTGAATAAATAACATGATGAGTTTTGAAATACTTTTACAGTTGAAAAGTGGAATATCTAGAGAGAAAAAGCTAATAGAAAACCAGCAGCTGAAGATGCTCAATTTCCATTTCCAGCTTTTTGATCAGTTCAATAACACATATTGTCATATTCAGTACTATCTCGTTTGATATATTACATATAAAACAAGTGTCATATGCCAAGGGGTGCTTGAATAGTATCCATATGAGGTGGTGGTGGGGCCAATATCATATTTTTATGACATTTAGGAAATATAACATCAATATAGCACTTAAAATATTTGTGGGCTCCAAAAATTCCCTCCCTAGCCTCTCTGCGCTTCTTTATTAATGAGAAGATTTTTAACGGATTTAGGTCCCGGAATAAATTTTCAAAAGGCAGAATAGGTGTTTAGATAAGACACTATCTAGATATTTCGTCCTTATTTTGCAAGAGCTTTATGATCTGAGTTTTGATTTCCCATAGATGCAATCCCCTATGGTTAATTACCCCTCTTGATAATGAGAGAAAACTTTTGATTAAGGCTAGTCATTAAATAAGTCATAATAATTACCCTTTTTTGCGCAAAAAAATATTGTACCTAACTAAGTCATAATAATTACCTAACATAAACTTGCAACGATTTTAGGGTTTGAATTTGGTTTTGGATTTTAGAGTTTATGACTTAAAATCTATTACCATATACTTAAAAAGGGCGATGAAGAAATGATAACGGACCAATCAAGATCCCATAGTTTCGTCATCTCGGGGATGTTATGGTCCTTGGTCTACTTAGTTATAGGAGATAGCTGAACCAACTTGATAGAAGGATCCTTAAATCATGAGTTGTGTTGTCCAAGGACACCTTGTAGACCTAGGGTCGATGTTTGTCTAAAGGGTTGAATATAAGTCAACTTTAGTTAACATATGGCTTTATATCTTACAGAGTGCATCATATAATTCATTACTCAATGGACTTTTAAACATTAGGAAACATACATGCTTTAGCCATGACCGTAATATAGCGGTGTCATTTTGCGGCAAAACGATCCAATTAGAGGGCATGTGTCATATCCTTGCTAGCGAGAAATCAATCGAGAATGAATTGTAGTAGTACATTCTACAAGACATATATTCTTTATGAGCTAAATTTATTCTTCAATTCATCATCCTCGTCAAACCGTTGCGGAGTATGGATGGATTTTAGTTTTATGTTTTTAGTGATGAATTTCGTTTTAAAAATTTAAACTTTTAATAGGATTTGAATTTAGATTTTAAATGAATGACTTTTGAATTTTAAGAGCATTTTAAAAGTAAAATAGTTCTCTCTGATTAAAATTTCATGTCAACACAATTATCATATGTGTGTTTAAGCACTTTTAGCAAATTTATGAAATATTCTCATATCTTATATTGAAGAGTTTGGTGTAAAGATCGGAGCACATGCAAATATAAAGTGGTAAAAGTTCTATTAGGAACATATGAGAAGCCATCAATGATAGACAAGGCAAAACTCTTTAACAACCCAAAAGTTTCAATATTAGAGATTTCTTGTTGTTGACTTGATTAGGCCAATCAATTAAGAAAGTTGAATAGATAGTGTAGGATGATCAAGACATTGAAGGTTGTTTGTGTAGAATAAATATTTGAATAAATTGGAACTTGTTTGAGCAATAAGGTTCTCTAGACCGGTTGTATTTTGTCAGTTATGTGACGAAATAATCAGTAGTTTCAACCTTTGCTTTTATGAAACTTTTGACAATTGTAAGAAATATATGATAGTCTTATATGGTACAGTCAACCTTCCACTTGATAGCTCCGATTTTATCCAACTCAATGCCAACAACTTGAAGATTCAATCTTTTTGTGTTTGGGGCCCTATCATGCTTGAAAGCATTGAAAGCTTTATTAGTGATGTTTTGTGATGGGTCTTCGAAGAACATTTTTACGAAATCTTATCATATAATCTTCTTTTTTAAGGAGAAATACAAAAATTCCTTACTTTATAGATCAAGTTTAATCTGAACTTATGCATTCATAGATCTTTCAATGCTTTTCAAATCATACTCTATTTAATTTAGAGGAGAATATTATAGCTATAGTTTTTAAAAGAGATTGCTTTTCTATTATAGTCATGATTTTCCTCTGAGCAATATCAAAATGGACAGAAGAAGTCTGGCTGGATATAAAAGGAAATCAATGAATTTTGGAAAAGGTAGTTATTAAATAGTGTTCTCAATCTCAATTTTTTAAAATAGATTGAATTTCATCAAGGAAATGCATTTATCTTCAAAACTCTCTCTCTTTGATCCCTTATTTTATTAAGATTTTGTAGAATAGCATAGCATGTTTGTGACAATAATTAATCTAAGGATACAGCGTGTACTCTCATTCACCTTCATGAGGAAAACATTTAGAAATGCATTACCAACACACTTTGATAATGATTAGTGCTTATTCATGTTGTTTCTAACATTAAATCAAGGAAAGGCCTATGTACATAGAGTATATCTTATTAAATTTATTATGACTACAAATGCTTCCTTGCATCCAATTAAGATTATTCAATTCAATTTTTTATACTTTAAGAAGATCTTTTTGTCCACTCTCTTCTGTCAAGAAAAGAATATGCCAATTTAATAGAAGTTTTTTTTTTTGTTCTTTAAACATCTTATGTAAAAAAGAAAAAAATTACAATAATTGATGAAACAATGTTGCAACTTGATAGATACAAGCAAAGCCCAATAATTTAGGGATAAGGCTTATGATAGTGATGATGATGACATGCTAATTTGAAGAAATACCCACAAACTTGATGAAATTAAATTATTAAGTGGGGTCACGGGTGAAAAGATTGTTTTTTTTTGTTGGTGGGGGGGGGGGGGGGGGGGGGACCTGATAGGTTTGGTTTTTATTTAGTTCATTTTTTTTGTTTGTTCAAAAGTTCATTTTTAATTTAATTATATGAATGTCATCTATCATTCAAAATTTTGGTAACCTCCCGGCATTCCACACCACGTATAGGGGTGTCGGGTGGGTTCTTGCCTACATTCATCCATGTTAGATCAAAGATACGATGATGTGAGGTCTTCCTATAATTTTTTTTTATTCCTAGCCGGATCAAAGATATAATGGAAATGGGATCTTCTTTTGATCTTGCTCTTCTCCCGGCCGGATAAAAGATACGACGGATATGGGTTCTTCAATACCTGTTGTTTAAGCAAAAGAAAGAAAGAAATTTATTCTTTTTAATGTAGGAAGAGTACTGATGACAGTGACGAGTCTATGAGTTAAACGTGTGCACGGGCTAGTCAGGTTTGGAGCTGGACTTGTACGTACAAAGAAGACGTGAGAGTTGTAAGGGGCTTCAACTCCTATTTCTGCGTGTGGTTGAATGAATGAAAGAGGGGCTCGAGCTTCTTGCATGTGGAATCGAGCGAACGAGAGGGAGATAGGGCTAACGTTTGGGCCTTTTGTGTGCATTTGAGAGCGAATGAGAGAGGGAGCTCGGGCTGCTCCTACGTGCGATCGAGTGAAAACAAGTGGGAGGGATCAAGTGAGAGAGAGAGAGATGAGCTCGCCTAGGCCATTGAGGGGAAAGAGAATTGACTTCTTGAAATTAAATCAACTTGACTTAAATGTCTGATAGGAAACACTTGAAGATTTAAAGTAAATCCTATCAATTTCAGAAAAAAGTGAGAAAAACTCTTCCAAGTGTAATTTAACTATAGTGGCAATAAAATCCATACCGAACTCAGCATCACCAGTAGTCTCCACAAGAGCAAGAACCTCCTCTAAAATAATGGAATACATTTCTATCTCTTAATATTATCTCCCTTTCATAAACCTTAGACACAAGCTTGGCAAATGTGTGGCAATCTTTACATACCCTAATGTTCTTGATCACTCTAATGGCATCCTTCGCACACATGACGATAAGACCAAATGCAATGGCAAGTTTCTCACTGTGATGAGCCACAAGATTCTCCTTCTCCTCCTCCTCTACATCAAACAACGCTAGCCTTGTGTTTGGGCCATAGCCTTCAATCCTTATCCTCATAAAAATTTCATCTAACTTTCTATAGATTTTTGGTGACTCGGGATGGGATTGGTTTCCAACAAAGAATTCATGTACTATTCCACAAACCTCAATCAGGCTCCGACTTCGTTCCTGGTTGAGACCTTTGGATTTCATTAACATTCTAGCCTCTCTTGCTTTGTTCCACATTCCTTTCATAGCATACATGTTTGACAAAATAACATAGACACCGCCATCATCACGCTTGAGCTCGATTAGTTTCTCAACTGCCATTTCTGCAACCTTTAGATTCCCATGAATCCAAGAAGCTCCAAAAATAGTAACCCACAACACAGGATTTCCCTTCCAAGGACTGGTCTCCACAAGAATCTTTGCTTCATGTAGAAGCCCGGCTCGTCCCAAGGCATCAACCATACAACCATAGTGCACACTCTGGAGCTCAATACCATAAACTGCGCCCATTGAATTAAAGTAATGCTTTGCTAAGGCTACCAAGCCACCATGACTACAAGCACATAAGACTCCCACAAAAGTAACCTCATTAGGCCTAACTCCATCTTCCTTCATCCTATCGAACAACTTCAAAGCTTTGGCTCCATGCCCATTTACTGCTAGCCCATTAATGATAGCTGACCATGAGAAAACGTCCTTATGAGGCAAATTGGAAAATATCTCAAACGCTTTATCTATGCATCCACACTTAGAATACATATCTATTAGTGCAGTTCCAATGACTGAATCCATCTTCATCTTGTTCCTTTCAACATAAGAATGGACTTTTTTGCCCATATCAAGAGCACCAAGCTGGGAACAAGCTGATAGCAAACTAACAACAGCTGCATAGTTTGGCCATGCTCCAACCATTTTCATCTCGGCAAACATTCTCAATGCATCACTTGGTCGTTCCCCTTGAGCATAGGCACTTATCATAGCACTCCAACTGACGGCATTCCTCATAGGCATATCGTCAAAAAGCTTACGGGCCATATCCAACTGTCCACACTTTGCATACCCAGCAATAAGTGTATTCCAAGATTCCACATTGCGATCCGGCATCCTATCAAAAAGCTCTTGTGCCGCTTTCACATCTCCAAACTTCACATAACCATTAATCATTACATTCCAAGAGACAATTCCTCTCTCAGGCATTTCAGCAAATAGGTTTTGTGCACGATCCAAGAATCCACAGTCTATAAACCCAGTAAGCATTGAATTCCATGATACCACATCCCTCACATTACTAGTATCAAAAACCTTCTGACCAAGGTCAACATGGCCGCAAGCACAGTACATGCCGATCAGCCCATTAATGGAAAAAACGTCACTTTCCGCACCAGATTTGAGCATGAAGCCATGGAGCTGCTCCCCTTGCTTGAAAGCAAAGAGGCGAGCGCAGGCCTTGAGTGCAAACGGATATGTATGGGAGTTTGGCACTGTGTCCGTGGAAAGCATGCTTTGAAAGAGAAGGAGAGCTCCATTAGGGTTGGGGGAACCCGCATGGCCGCGTATTAGCGTGTTCCAAGAGAAAATATTTGGTTGGAGAATACCTTCGAACAGTTTGCGGGCATAAGAGAGACTGCCTTGAGGAGAAGCAACGCAGAACTCAAGAAGCTTGCCAGCGATGAAGGGATCACCGGCAAGGTAGTGGCGAATAATGTGGGCATGGATTTGGAGGAAATGGGCGAAGGACGGGGATGAATGGAGGATGGAGAGGCAGGCAATGAGCGTTGGGACAGTGTGAAGGGAATAAGAGTAGAGCATATGATTTGTTGGCCTTTAGGGGCTGTTTGGGTAACAATAGGATAAGATTAAATTAATTTTCTAAATTCTGAAAAAGAAGAGGGGAAATGAAAAAAAAATATATTAAAAAAAAACTGCTTAACTTCAAATAAATTATTAAAATCATTTTACATATATTCTAATTCTATTTTGAATTAATGTTAGCTTTATTGAAATGAAATAATTCATTCTGAAGATAAATAAATTGAGAATTTTTTAAAAAGTTTGATTAAAATCCTTTTAACTTCATTTGAGATGAGAATAATTTTATGAATCGATCTTATTGGTGCATTGGTTTAATTTGAAGGATAATGTTGTTAAAATTAATAAAATTAAAGATAAAATTATAACATTAAATATTGTTATTGATATTAAAATTATTAATGTTATAAGCATTTATGTTACTAAAGTGGATTTGGAATTGTTTTTAAAAAATAATTTGAAATAACTTATAAAACTTAATATAAAGGATATCATTTGAAAAAAAAAAATTATTTAAGGAGATTTAAATGAACATACTGATAAAATGATAGAAAATTTAAGTAATTATGATGACTATTAGTTTGAACAAACTAATGAAGATAGCATAATCATATTAGATTTTGCTATAACTTCTGATTTTATAATTGTTAATACTTTGTTTAAAAAAAGAGTAGAGCATCTCATCATTTATAAAAATAAATATAGTAAAACTCAGATTGATACATTTTTTATTAAAATATAAATTGTTTATATTGTAAAGATTATAAAGTTATTTCGAGTGAAAGTTTATGCATATAACATCATTTATTAGCTTTAGATTTAGGAAGAAGGGTAAAGTATTCGGGTCAAGCTTGGGTCAAACCTGAAATTGACCCTGGCCAAATTTAACTGACATGAACCCGAGCCAAATTGTAAAAAGGGTCAGATATCTAGACTAAAACCTAACCTTGGTCTAACCTAGGTTGACCTGACCCGACCTAGTAACCATGAGGCCACGAGGTGTGAGCAGGCGAGCGCAAGGGCTACGAGGGCAGGGGCAAGCATGTGAGGTAAAGCCAACGAGGGGGAGAGGTTTGTAAGCAGGGGAGAACAAGCATGGGTTTAGGTGTTAGCGCAGGCAAGGGGGTAATAGGGGGAGAGCGTGTCTTGAGTTAGGCGGGTTAATTTCAGGTTTTTTTTTTTGTTTACCCAAACTTGGCCCAAATTTTTCATATGGTCAAAATTTACAACTTGAATCTAACCCATTTTCCAATGGGTTAACCCAAACCTAAAATTTTAAGATCAAATTTTGGTCAGGTCAAATATTGACACCCTTAATCAAGAACCTTATAGGGATTCTAAGAAAGTAATATGATACAAAAAAAGTGCTTTTAGTTATTTATATTATAGATTAGTCACAGCACGCACGCAAGCACGCACGCAAGCATGCACGCACGCAAGCACGCACGCACGCACACGCGCGCCCACACACGCACCCCCACCCGTACACACACACACACAGAGTGAGATTAGAGAAGTAAAGATTTAGTTTAAATGAGTGAATTAAGCATGAAGATAAAAAAGTATTTTTCATAGAGGAGAATATTCAATATAGATGGATGAGATAGTTTGATAAAATTTTTAATATTGGTTATGAGAATATGATTGACTTTTGTGGCTTTAAGAAGCACGAGGCCGACCCCCTCTCCTCCCTCTCTCCCATTCGTTCCGCCCCAAGAGGACTTAGACGAGTCATTGCCTCACCCGACGCCGTCCAGCCTCCAACAAGCTTACTAATTGGCTTCCCTACTTGGAAGGTATTTTATTCTCCTTCTTCTTCTTCTTCCCTTTCTCCCAACTTCTCCTTTATCTTTTTCTTCCTTAACCTTCTTCTCCTCTCTTATTTTCCCCTTTCCTTCCTCCTACTCTTTTCCTCTCCTCATCCTTCTCCTTCTTCCCATTCTTCTTCTTTGATTTTTTTTTTCTTCAAACTGATTATTTCTACTTCTTTCAAGCAAAGAAAAAAAGTGTGTGCTTACATGAATATGCATTAAACGTCTATATAACTTTATTTTTTATTATTTTTGTTTGATGCATGCTTGATTAAAAAGTTTATGTATTGGTGTATATTGACAGTCAGCTCATTGATGCATAAGTGTAGTGGGTGTATGTTCAAAACTATTTCATTAATGGGTTGTTCTTGGTCCTCTTGTTGGTTGAAATTGACAATGATAGGATTTTTCTTTAGGATTTAGTGAATGAGATTTGATTGACATTCTTCTGAAGAGCATGTAATCTTCCTCCATGACTAATTTTTCTTACTTTATGTCTATGCTAACCGATGAGGTGAAAGGTTCTTGTAGTAGACATATCATGCTTGATAAAAGAGAACGTTCCTTTATGTTTTAACCATGAGCTAAATGCATGTTTTACCACTAAGGTCACATGATAGTTGCAATTCATTTTGGTTGGCAAAATAACATGATGTGTATATGATGTATCTTGTTTGAATTGAAAGAAGTCAAGAGAAAGTTTGTGCCTTTATGTTATCCATGCTTGATACTTATGAGCATGACCTTCTCCTTTTTTTTTTTTTGTAGTCACTTTAAAAATTCTTGTAATAAGATGAAAATCTTGTACATTTAGTTGAAATTATGAGATGTGCCAAGAGGGGGGTGAATTGAAAATTTGTTGCGATAAAAAGACAATCCTAAACAGGAGTTCTAATTTTTTTTTTTTAACAAGAAAATTAAATGATAGGGAGGCAAATTCATAAAACATAATTTGCAACAATAGATAGTGAAAAATTAACTTGCTCAATAACAATTTTCACCAAGCAATTTTAATGAAAATGAAATGCAAAACTATAAATAAAGTGCAGTAAAGAAAATTACACCAGAGAATTTATAGTGGTTTAGTCACTTGGCCTACGTACACTCCCCGGAATCCTCCACTCCAAAAATTTTACTGCTAAACAGTAATTCTCCTTTTTCCCCCACAGCAAGGCGAAGAAGCCTTTACAAACCACACTTTAACCAACCCAATGTGGCGGAGTGCCAAGCGCTTTGTCACCCTCCTAGTGACGGCAGCGTACCTTCTCATTTTTCTCCATCTTTGAGAAGGCAGAGTACCTTAGAGGACACGGACATAGGAGAATCTCCCCCTTAGAGAGCCTCCCACAAGATCTTCTCGGGCCACAAGAGAAGCAAAGTGCAGCAAGCTTGGAGCAACCGTATGATCTCCCTCACACTCTTCCTTCACAAAGCCCACATTCTCCTTTCTCTCACAAACCCTAAAATCTTCTCAAGAGCTCTCTCTCAAGGAATCCCCCTCTAATCACGTTCCTCTCTCACTTACACACTCATAAAAAATAGAAGTTTTGATATTTAAAATAGGCTCCAAGAAATCCTAAAAATTTCAATTTAGCCATTATGATATCATATAGTACGATAAATACAAAATAACCTTCATCCTTGTACGAAGGATTAGGAACATGCAAAAATTCTAAATGATATCATACATTATGATATAACATCGTCCAGTACAATATGTAAAAATTCTTCTATTCATACAGGATTATTGTTAGGATGACAAAAACTCGTCTCTGTACATCATAGGTTATGAATCACTTCATATAATACGATCAGCACAAAATCAAAGGATCGTCCGGTATGATGGTTGGGACAATTGAAAATAGCCTCTATTGATTATATGATACAAAATGGTGTCATACAGTACGATAATCAATCAGAAATTAATCCTTGATTTACGTACTAATCACGGTGTTAATTTAAGTAAGTATTTAAAATTATCGTATAATATGATAAGATCATACCGTACGATCAATTCAAAATTTACGAATTAAGAACTTAAATTAATCTAGCGACTAGGGTTTTTAATTAGAAATACATCATACATTATGATATACATCATACGGTATGACTTGTTTACAGATAGCCGTTCGAGCCAGATCAAATCATACAGTACGATTAAAACTCGTACTGTACGATTTATAGAGAAAAAAATTTCTTCATTTTAAAACCTTCTCCCCCTATGTGTGTGCATGGTTGCTCAGTCATGCATATAATTTATGGCCAGACTCAACAAAATAAAAAATTATAATGTTATAAACTCCAACTCCTATTCCATCTAGTCTCGAGTCTTCTTTTTATCCTAAGTAACTTATGAATTCTTTGAAATATTAGTACTCATATATAAGAGCAAAAATAAAAAAAATATTTAAATGAATAATAATTCAATCGATATTATTTGTCATCATCAAAATCTCAGATTAGAGGTCATGGACTGTAACAATCTCCCTCTATTTGATGATGTCAAATAATATTATTGTTAAAAAAATTTGCACCAAATTTTTTGTTTTTGTTTTTTTGTTTTTATTTTAAATTAAATAAAACAAAAAGAGTAAAGACATAAATAGAAAGAAAATACAATTCATTTGAATTAAAGATAACAAGATAAATAAAGTAAATAAGATAAGACACACTAACTAAAGCACATAACATGATTCTCCCCCTTTTGACGTCACCAAAAAGAGGAGGAACAATCAACACTAAGAAATGTTGACCTCGATTTTGCCCCGACCCTTAGTCAAAGGGTTTACTTGGTCAAATTGATCAAGTCAGACCCCAAGACCATCCCCAATAGGCTCGTGGGGTCGAGTCGAGTCTGTTGAGCCCGAGCTTGGACCCGGGGTCAACCCGGTTGATCAAGTCAACCCAAGTTGACCACTTAGCTCATTTAGAGCACAAATCAAGTTTGGATGCACTTGGACCTTGGCTTGCCTCAATCCCTCATCCCCATGGACCCCCTTGACTGGTTTGACCAAGTCAAACGTGGACTTGGTCAACCATGGCTCTAAATAGGCCTTAATCACCCAATTAAGTGGATTTAAGAGCCTATTTAATGCCCAATCAATGCCCCTTCGTTTTGAATTCGATTCTTTGGCCAAAACCGACCTATTTCCCTCCAAATCACCTCAGGAATTAATCCCAGCCGTTGGTATTAGGTCTAGGGGCTTTAAATATAAAAAAATCTTGTCCAAATAGGGACTTTTGCTAATTGCTCCCTCTCCAAGTCTCCGGAGCCCGAGATTTTTGAAGAGAGAGCTCCTCTTACCTTCCACTTGCTTCCTCGATCAAACCCCGACGAACCCAGGCCGCCGGCGACGTCAACTCCGGCGAAACCGAGCCCGTTTTCGTTCCAGGACGGATAACGATCGATCCAAGGCGTTTCAGGACTTGAGTTCAACAGGAGACTTGTGCTTGGAGATCCCACGTCAACGAACCCAAGAATCCGAATCCACCGTGTGGATATGCGGATTCGTGCAAACCCTAGTTTAGAACACTTAGGCCTCGTTTGATTAGGCTTTTTTTCTCCTTTTCCGTTTGAATAAGCCGAATAATTAGATTTACTTTGGAATCAAAGCTTAACAATAATTCCTTTTAATACACACATTTTTTCGGCGGTTACAAAAATCTTTTCGTATCTGCTCTTCGGTCACAAAACGGAGTTCGGTCAACAAATGTCTTTATAATAAATGATCTCAAAAGCAACTCCTAAACAAACAATTTAAAATACTTCAAGTATTAATAAGCACTATTTAAAAATATTAGTCGAAACATATCTTATTATTGAAACTCCATTTTATTGAACGGCTTTTCTCAACCTCCTTTTCTAAAGCTCATTTTTTATGAAAGCATAACCGAATCAAACGAGCCTTAGGGTTAAAGAGCTTTTCTTAAAGTGCTTTAGATAAACCAAAACACTCTCCATTGATGCTCTTCATACATGAGTATCCTGTGTTAAAATTTCGTGATGTTCGTCGAGATGGTTTGAGCAGATCTAAGCGAATAGTCCCAATGGTTCGGCTCGCCGCCGCTGCAGCGTGATCGGTCCCTGGGCCATTGGATCCTTGACGCGGTTCAGATCTCGTACGCATCGCTCTCTGTTCGACCGCTGTTTGCTGTCCACGGGAGACCGACCGTCCGATCTCCGATCAACGCGCCATCCGAACGGACGGGCGGGATCGGAGCGCAGAGGCGGCGTCTCGACTGGCTACAGTGACGCACGGGATCGCCAGCCTGCAATCATGCCTAATTGATTGGCGCGGCGCAATCATTGCCGACTACCGCGGATCCAATCGGACCGCGCCCACGTAGCCTAGCCGCGATTAGGGTTTTAATTAGGTTTTAATTATTTTTAAGTGTTATTTTAATTGACAGAACTTTAAAAAATTTCGCCAAAATTCGTTTTTCGTCACGTTTTTGACGTAATAATACATCTCTTTCCTATTTTATTTCTACCGAAATTTTTTTTTATAAAAATAATGTGTATATATTAATATTATTAAAATAAATAGATAACCTTTTATTATTATTTAAATTATATTTTTGTATAGATTTATATTACTTGTGACTATTTATAACTAGTCTTTATATAATTATTATTAGTTAACGTGACCATCAATTGCTTGTAGGTTTTATTTTATAATTACTACTATTATAAACTTTTTTTAGATCTTCTTATTATATATTTTACTATTTTGCTATATTGTTTATTTGTAAATCAATTGTTGTGTTTAAACTCATAAAATTCATATCTTCTCCGATTTCATATCGGAATTTTTGCGCAACAAACACACTTGATTTGGGTGTATCTTTTAATTCTGTACAGTTTAACGATACTTCGGAATAAAAGTATATTTACATTTTCTGTATTGTTATAAAACAAGTAAAATCTATACTTTTATTACTATTTATCCATATATTTTCAATATAAATTTTATTATAATTACAATAAATTTTATTATATTACATTTAATGATAAGTTACTATATAAATTAATACGTGTTTAATGTTGCTTACCTATCACTTTATTATGACATATTTTAAGGGATTTTTATTTTTTGGGCTATTTTAATATTACTTTATTGCCTTAAACCTTTCAAAAATCATAACTTCTTGTTTGATCCGTGTCCGACGCATACACAACTTGTTTCATA
The DNA here is from genome assembly GCF_001605985.2 of Dendrobium catenatum. Taxonomy (NCBI): domain Eukaryota; kingdom Viridiplantae; phylum Streptophyta; class Magnoliopsida; order Asparagales; family Orchidaceae; genus Dendrobium; species Dendrobium catenatum. The sequence goes on along the minus strand of NW_021319360.1, from coordinate 1,073,166 downwards.
TGACTCTAGATTCTGCATATTTTAAAACTATTTCAGATGAAATATTTGTCTGTATCTTCTGTCATTTCAAAAACATGTAAACTGCACTATTTTAAAATATTATTTTATTGTATTCGATTGTAATTTCGTATCTTTATCGTTTAAACCGAATTGTTTACGTATAACCCCTCGTTCTTTTCAGAAACGCGAGCTTTATGTTTGGATCGCATTTCAGCTCTTGATTTTGGTGTTTTGGTCACTCATTTTGGATTCGATTATTCGAAAGTATTTCGATATTAATATTAATTATGATAATTATTTTCAGGATACAAACTATTTTGCAAAATCGCTTGAGACTTCGTTGGAGTGTCAGTGGTCTCCCATATACCTATTACTATAGATATTGACTTATTTTTAATTATCTTAATTTTCCAAAAGTTTATATATATAGTATTTAAGTATTTAAAACTATTTTTAAACTATTTATATATATAAATTTTTAATTCGGAGATCCGCTATCGCATGAAATTTTAACAAGGGTTCTAGATATGAAGAGCAATCATGGGCGAGTGGGTTAGTGAATGGTTGAGTCGCCAATCATTCACTAATCCGTTCTTTAGGTGTCTGTCTTTTATTTTCGTAGATTGCATGTATAGGATGCACGAACGAGCACTTAGCCTAGGCTCTCCTAGATTCTAAGGACATGGTGTTTATTTCATTTTTGTAACTCCCACGACATTTATTATCCTGAGGGTTAGCTAAAACTCACTTTAACCCATATACATAGTGACCCTAAGGACATAATAGTAAGGACCCGTCTAGCGAAACTTAGAATGTGTTCTAGGACAGGATAGACCCAACGACATGAAAATACAACACTTAAACCTATGACATCATAAACCTCTCATAATTCTAGTTTTTAATTTTTAGGAGTTTAAAGCCTTAGGCTAACTACACCTAATTAACTGATTTAATTAAGGCCCGAGACTTCCGGAAAATACAGATAAATGCACCCTTAGAGCCAGAAAAAAAAAAAAATACCATATATACCTCAAACTGACCAAAAAATCTGATCCTTGACTAGATAAATAGGGCTCCCTAGTTTCGACCTCAGGTTGATCCTAATTGACATAAGTGGAAATTACATTTTGCCCTAAATATTCATTAAAAATTATTAAAAATTCAACTCCTCCTCAACACTTGGAAACACTTTCTCTGGTCTCCTCCTTGGATGAATTCCACAGTTGAGCTCATTTGATCAAACAGTATAAATAGCCATATTCTAGTAAAATTTGAAAATCTCTATAATTACTCATCATTAGAAAGACTCATAACTAATGTAAAAATTCGAAATGAGGTAAACTCCTCATTAGACTCCAATTAGGCCTAGTATTTATTAAAAATTTTAGATTTCTAGAAACGTGGCTGTTAATTAAAGTAACTTTGTTGGTCACCCTATGTCTAATAGGTAGGACCAAACTTAGACAAATTCATAACTTATGCTCTAAAAAACTCCATTTCAGCTACTAACCTATCTACTACTCGTATTAAGTCGTAGATTTAGTCTAAGGTGTAGAACTCAGAATCCTTGTTTTTCCATGTGATTTTGGCACCTTGTTTAAAAATGTCTAAAAATTCCTAGAGGACCTAGGACTTCCAAAATTGGCTAATCACTGAACTTTAAATTATCAAGTATCTTGTCCTAGTTCTAAAATCATCACCACAAACTGAAATAATTAAAAGACCCTAATTCACATAGATATTTAATAGTTCAATCTAAAATACTCTCTTTCGACTCCAACAACCATGAACTAGATAAACTTAACTAACTAATCCTTAGGACTATCCTAAACCACACACCATTACACACAATAAGAATTGGTTGCTAAGGGCCACTCTTCTAGATCCAGGTTAGGCCCTGGTTTACCTGTTTCTGCTGTGTCCGGAGCTTTTATCATGAAGTAATTGATATTGCTATTTGTTCCACTTCTGGATGAACTGAATACATAGTATGGAAGCCATATTTTCTGTTACATTTCGGAGTGACTGCAGTTAGTTGATAGCGTAGATCTACCCCAAGTCAGAGCTAGTTAAGATACGTTGTCGTGAGCGCATGCCAAGCTGATAAAAGGGGAGCAATTCATGATTCTGTAACAATGTTTATGCAGGCTGCTTCCAGCTCCCCCTAAAATGAAGTGAGGGCTAAAATTATTAAATTTATTATTAGACTGCTACAAGATGGAGCTGCCTTAGCCTCAAATTAAGCAGCATGTTGGCACAGTGTCAATGGTTTAGTCACTTTCTTCATTTTATTTAAACTGCTTGGGATGATCTTATATAGGATAACTCTTGCTAGGATTTGCAATTTACTGCTTTCAACCTAAATTAAAGTTTGATGATAAAATATTTAAGATGTTTGTTAAAACACACCTGAGTTTCGGGATATTCTTATACTCAGCTCGGAATTTAAAAGAATGAGAGCATCCTAAGAGGAGAGTCTTTCGTATTTCGAAACGAGCTGGATGGCTTTTAGTATCCACAGAGAGAAATTAATGCCAAATACCCGCCATACTGGGGGAATTGGTCTCTTCCTCGTGATATTCCTAGCGAATCAGCCAGACGATCCAAAGAGTGACGAGATCCCAAAGGAGTCCAAGAGATGAGAGATCCAAAGTCCAAGGATGAAGATATCCAGAAAGACTAATAATTTTGAAGACCCAATATCCACTCAAAGTTTTGCGTCTTGGTCATAAGCTTGCAGAAATCCGGTTTTGGCAGATGGCCGGCCACTTACTTTTTCGCATACTAGGGGTTTTTAAAGGCAGTTGGCTATGGACATTACTTGATAAGTTTGATTTTAATTGATGTGTACCTGATTGCGCTGTAATACAAGAAGAATTGCCTGCTTTTCTTAGGTTTATTTCTTGCATCCGATTTGTTTCGCTGGATTTTCGTTAGCCTCTAAAGGATTATAAAATTTTCTACTCGTAAAAATGTTCTAAAATTTAAAGATTTAAAATAACAAAAAAAAAAAAAAAAAAAAGAAACCTAACGTAATCTTAGGGTAACTGCCGTGAATCGTCCGGGTCGCATGCAGTATTACTATTGCATCTTTCTCATTCTCCCTATAGAATCTCCCTGCCTGCGGGTTGAGTTTGGATATTTTTGCCTTTGAGATGAGTGCCGTGACTAGGGATTATCCTATTCTTTTTATTAAAAGATTATTTTTATATAGCCTGTTTTTTAAAATCTATAGCAGTCATGAGCTGACACTTTCACGGCATCCATTGCATTAGTAACCAACTCATTAAATTTAATTGCATTAGCTGAGGGAGTCATCTAATCCCATATGAAGTCAGGACCACTAGAAATTCCATAGAGTTGGTCCTATCTTCCAAATACCCAAGAACTGTACCACCACCCATCTTCATAAATGACTTGCAGCATGGTTTTAAAGCGATTAGGTGGTTAGCTGGCTCCCCCAATCCAGCCGGGATAATCCAGGTTTTGCACTGCATTAGCTAGGATCCGGTAATTTAGTGTTTCGTAGAGCATTAATCCCAACCTAAGATTAGAGTCGAAGATACTACATTCGGTCTCGTAGTATGCATTATAGTAGGAGGCTCTTCTTTCCAGAGACCCTAAATCTCTTACACCGTCACAAGATGACGCCACCTCCATCTTTCTCTCACGCATGTGATTGATTGCTTGATTTATTTTCTCCAGTTTCTGTTTAGTGCCATAGAGCCTCCGAATGCTAGTTTGAGCCACGCATGTTGATTCAGCCTCTTCATACCTTTCTTCCCTTTGAGTAGGACTTCCTAGTCTACCCCTTCGTGCCGATCCCACTTTAGGAGAGGATAATGTATAATCCTTAATCGAGAGTTTTCTCAGGCTCCGACCTGGGATGTAATTAACCACGGGGGCTTGCGCCCGTGAGAAACTTGGTTCCCACAATCTACTAAACCTCATTCGAACTTTTTCGGGTGGGGGAAACCCATGACTAGGTCGTGTATATTGCTACCCCATCGGGGATGTGTTGGCGACAGCCTCTATTCCCAATGGTTAGTCGTATGCGCGATCCAATCTGCCCTCCCATCGACCCGTTCGTGTCGAGCGTAGAGGCCTACGATCGTTTTGTCCTACGGGATAGTGCGGCCGTACTCTCTGCATTCGAACCCCCGTGAGCGGTGCTCCTTCGGAGGCCCACAAGAAAAACATCACAAAATAAATACATGTTAGAAAGTAGGATCCTGATCAAGTGGAGGTGGAGGTGATTGGAAGTAGTGGTGGATGGATGTGAATTGTTGATCAATTGAAGAAAAGTGTTCCCCAAACCACCGCATGTCGTCCTCATGTTGTTGATGTTATTCTTGCATGTGAGCATCAAGGCGGCTTTGTAGTTGGTCAAAATGTTCAACCAAGTCGTCATGAGGATAGGCTGGTACAGGCCCTCGGGGTGGTGCATATCGTCTTGGTAGAACAAGAGCTTTTGTTGAAGCAATCTCTCCTTCTTCGACATCAAAATCTGGTTCATCCGGCTCTTGTCCCCGATGAAATAAAATACGGAAGGAGGCATCCGTATAGAAAATTGGTAGATTATTGGGTTCACCAAGATAGGTTAATTGATATTTATTTTGAATGATGCAACTTATGAGGTGGCCAAGGGCTAGATTTTATTTTCTATGGGTGGTAGGGAGGCGAACTAAGGTCATATTTTGGATATAATCAATAATTAAATCCGCCTCATCAAATTTGGTGTTTGAAATTATAAGGTAGGTAACGATGTATAAGATTGGGGTCATGCGATTTCGGTCGCCAGCTTTGGGTACGATTGAAGTGTGAAGGACGTGTTGAATAATTCTGGCATTTCAAATTAAGGATTGAATAAGAGGCTAGCGTTGGTAAAAAGTAACATTCCTAAGGATTATATTTATATCACTCTAGTCGAATTCATTTATGAGAAATGAATGAGTTTTAAGGCCTTCAGTAGACAACCCAATGTATTGGGCGAGATCTGCCTTAGTGATTTCAACACGTTATTGGTAGACAAAGGAGCTGAGGGTTAGGCTTTCGGCATTGATAGTTATATTGGCCAGGAATTCAAATAGAAGTTCAAAGTTGTATGGGAAGTCTAGGGTAAGAAGGAATTGCAGAGTGGTGGGTATTAATAGGCTCATTACCTCAAATTTTAAGGCCGCTTGATTCAACGTTCATGACGGGGTGAATTTGCATGCCTTAAATTTGTGTTATGTCTATTCATCTTTGGCGGTTAAGACACAGTCGTTGGGACGACGAGAGGAAGACGTGCTTTCATGGACAAGTCGACCACGCTTGCTGGAGCTAGCCATTTAGCAAAGATAGGTGAGAGTGAGAGAATGGGCTAAGAAGTGAGAGAGATGATTATATGCGCCCTCTAATTTATAGAAATTTTAGAACATCGTACAGTATGATATGCAATAATGTCATATGGATGAACGATTGGGAAAAGATGATCAAATCATACAGTATGATAGTTATCGTACAGTACGATGTGAAGGAATTTTGATCGTATTGAGGGTCATTAGTACGACCTTTGATGAAAAGCGTCACACAACATGAACGGGTTCATATAATATGAACTATAATTATATCGTACCGACCCACTTAAAGTTGTCATCATCTGTGTTACTGACGTGGATTGTATAATATAAAGAGGATATACCGTATATTACAAAATGTAATAATATCGTACCAAATGGCTTTAATTCGTCCCAATTTGTTGCTGAGGTGGATCATATAGTACGAAGAGAATATATCGTACAGTACGACGTGTAATTATATCATACCAAACTATTTGAATGCACAACCACGTGTATCGTATAGTACGATGTGTAACGTACTGTATGATATGCAGAGATGAAATTGAGGTTGGATTGTGATTTATGTAGTTTTGGATATATCATATAATACGAACTTGTATCATAAAGTATGATGAGAAAAAAGAATTATCAATCAATTTTTTTAAGTTTTATAAGGTGAGTGTGTGATGATCAGGAAACACTTTAGAATAATTCTTTTTTATATTTTTTATTTTTTATTTTGGATTATGCATGGATGTCTATGACACCAAGACTTGTTCTCAAAGTGCTAAAGGTGTCATAGGCTAGTGGTTTTATGAAAATGTATGCCAATTGATCACCTGTAGCTATGTGATGTAATTCCATGTCTTCTTTAGCTACATGATCTCTTATAAAGTGATGTCTAATGTCTATGTGTTTTGTTCTATAGTGTTGAATTGGATTTTTAGAAATGCATATTGCACTTATGCTGTCGCACATAATTGGGATGATTCCTACAAGTACTCCAAGATTAAGAAGTTATTGCTTTAACCACAGTACTTGTGCAACGCAACTTTCTACTATAATATTTTTTGTCTCAGTCATAGAGAGAGCTACTAAATTTTGCTTCATACTGGATCAAGAAACTAAAGATTATCCTATGAATTGGTAGGTGTCAGATGTGCTTTTTTCTATTTACCCTACATCATATAAAATTTGAATTTGAGTACCCTAAGATTTCAAAAGAAGTGATGTGTTTAGGATACCAAATTCCTTAGTTCGGAGTACCTAGTATATATCTAAGAATTCTCTTGACTACAGTTAAGTGAGACTCTTTAAGATCAACTTGAAAATGAGCACAGAGGCACACACTAAACATTATGTCCGGTATATTGGCAGTTAAGTTGAGGAGAGATCCGATTATTCCTCTATATTTTTTCTGATCTACTAATTTTTCATTCGGGTCTTTGTCTAGCTGAATCGTAGAGCTCATTGGAGTGTTCATGGGCTTAACACTATCCATTTCATATTTTTTTAGAATATCCTTAATGTATTTAATTTGGCTAAAAATTGTTCCACTTTTCATTTATTTTATACTAAAATAAAAAAAGTAATTAAGCTCTTCCATCATGCTCATTTCGAACTCATTACTTTTTATTTTTGAGAATTTATCACATAAATTTTTATCCAAAGATCCAAATAGAATGTCATCCACATAAATTTGAATATGAGAATTTCATCTTTGACCTTTTGTAAAAAGAGTGTGGTGTCCACACTACTCTTAACAAAGTCTCTATCTAGTAAAAATGAGCTAAGTCTTTCGTATGAGGCTCTAGGTGCTTGCTTTAACCCACACAACACCTTTTTTAATTTGAATTCATAGTTTAGAAATTGTAAACTTTCAAATCTGGGGGGTTGCTCAATGTAAACATCCTCTTTAATTATCCTGTTCAGAAAAGCACTCTTTACATCCATTTGATATAATTTAAAAGTTTTGAAACAAGCAAATGCTAAGAGTACCCTTATGACTTCTAGTCTAGCTACAGGGGCAAGTATTTCTTCAAAATCTATGCCTTCAATCTAGTTATATCCCTTGGCTACTAGTCTAGCCTTATTTCTTACTATGATTCCTGAGTCATTCACCTTATTTTTAAAGTCCCATTTTGTTCCATGCTTTTAGGTGTCTTGACTAGTTCCCAAACATCATTTCTGGTGAATTGGTTCAATTCTTCTTGCATTGCTAGGATCCAAAATTTATCTCCTAAAATTTTATCTATATTTGTGGGTTCTATCATAAAGATGAATGTAGAATGACTAACCTCATTCCTAAGTCTGTGCATAGTTCTCACATCTTCCGACGGGTCTCCTAAAATTAATTCTTTAGGATGACTAGAAAAATATTTACATTATCTAGAGAAGTCTTCTTGAGGTTATACCCTTTCTTTTATGGTCATAGTTTTTACTCCCTGAGTTGCATCTCTTTTATCTTCTTCAATTTCAGATTCAGAGGGCTTATCCTATTCATCAAAAACTATATGGGTGAACTCTTCTACTACTAGGGTTCTCCTATTAAAGATTCTATAGGCCTTACCTAAAGATGAATACCCTAAGAAGACACCCTCATCAGACTTGGGATCAAATTTTCCTAAGAGAAGTTTGCCATTAATTAAGATAAAGCACTTGTAACCAAAGACATGTAAGTGTGAAAGATTCGGTGTTCGACCCTTAAGAGTTCATAAGGAGTTTTATTCAGCTTTGATCTAATGTTCACCCTATTTAAGACATAACACGCCGTGTTTACCGCTTATGCCCAAAAATATCTAGGAAGGGTGTACTCAGCTAACATTTCCATAGCAGCTTCTACTAAGGTTATATTCTTTTTTTCTGCTATTCCATTTTGCTGAGGAGTTTTAGGGGCTGAGAATTTATGCTCTATACCTATCTCTTGGCAAAATGATTCAAATTTTTCATTTTAAAACTCTCTATCGTGTTGACTATGGATTATTGAGATTTTATATCCTAATTTTTGTTGAATCCAAGTGGAGAAAATCTTAAATTCCTCAAATGACTCATTCTTGTGTACTAGGAATCTTACCTAAGTGAATTTAGCGAAGTCATCTATAATTATAAATCTATAAATTTTTCCACCTAGGTTTGCTGTGCTAACGGGTCTAAATAAGTCAATGTGAAGGATTTTTAGTGGCCTAGATGTGTTCACATCTTTGATTGGATGAAAATATGATTTTATTTGTTTTCCTAGTTGATAGGCATTGCATAAATGGTCCTTTGTGAAGTCTAACTTAGGTACACCTCTAATTAGAGTTTTTTGAGTGATATTTCTAAGTGTTTTAATACTAGCATGGCATAATCTCCTATGCCATGACCACGAGTCATCTTTTATTATTTTTAAGTACAATGAATTTGAATTTTCAATGCAAACAAGATGTAATATATAATCATTGTTCATTTATTTTTCTTCTAAAATAAGTTTATCATTTAAACTAATCAGGCATTTATCGAAAAGAAATTTTATGTAAATAGAGGAGATGACAACCAGATGTGAGATCTGTCAAAGGAATAAATACCTGGCTATGTCACCAAGAGGATTACTACAACCGTAAGCTCTACCGGGAAGATTGTGGAAGGAGATATCTATGGACTTCATAGATGGGTTGCCCCACTCAGAGGAGTTCACAGTGATTTTAGTGGTGGTGGACAGACTGAGCAAGTATGCACATTTCATTCCTCTCTGACACCCCTACACCGTAGTGACAGTAGCGTCAGCCTTCATCAAAGAGATGATTATATTATACGGAGTACCAGAGGCGATCGTATCAGATAGAGATAAAGTGTTCCTCAATCACTTCTGGAGGGAGTTATTCAGATTACAGGGGACAGTTCTCAAGAGGAGTTCATCTTACCACCCATAGACAGATTGCCAAATGGAAGTAGTCAATAAGAGCTTGGAGATGCACTTGAGATGCTTTGTGTTAGAGACACCCAAGCTATGGGCTAAGTGACTATCATAGGTTGAGTACTGGTACAACACATCTTTTCATTCTGCTTCACAGATGACCCCATTCAAGGTGTTGTACGGACCGGATCCCCCATACTTGGTGCATTTTGGGAGTAGCAGCACTCTCATTTTTTCAATATAAAAGTACTTGGAGGAGAGGGATTGAGTGGTAGAGGAGTTGAAAAGGCATCTACTGAGAGTTCAAGAAATTATGAAGAAACAAGCAGAAGGACATAGGAAGGACATTCAGTTTGAAGTGGGGGAGAGGTGTTCTTGAAGCTCCAATCATATAGACATAAGACAATCGCCAATATGAGGAATGAAAAGCTAGCTCTAAGGTACTTTGATCTTTATGAAGTACTATAGAAGATTGAGATAGTAGCATATCGACTGAAATTACCACCAACGATGACTTTACATCCAATTTTTCATGTCTCGCAGTTGAGGAAGGTCATTGGTAACTACACAGCCAACCCCGAGCTACCACGAACTGAGAATTTAGAGGTGATTTTGGAACCTTTAGAGCTGATGGGGGCTCACTAAAAAGAAGATGAAACTAAGGAAGTGTTGATCAAGTGGAAGAACCTCCATGATTACGAGGCCACGTGGGAGCCATACGAGAGGGTGAAACAATGGTTTCCTTATTTTCACCTTGATGATAGGTGATTCTTTGAGAGGGCGGTATTGATGTGCCGCCAGTTCACCCTAAACTAGTCCAGCCGGCCCAAGAGCCGGTTCAGGTTTATAGGAGGCGGAACTTGTCTGCCTCCCTTGGGTTTGGTCGGCCACATGGTGGGCCCCAACTTGCCAAATAGCTTTGAATTTCAAAGAGGAGTGGGCGGCTAACTGTTAGGAGGGAGAATAGTTTAGGAAAGTTTTTGTATTAAGAGGGAAAGGAGGTTTAGGAAGGATTATGTTTTGTTTGATTGAAAATTAGGGTTTCTTGGCATTTGGGCTCTTGACTCTCTTGTCTAGAGATTTGGGAGAGACGATCCTCCTCTCGAATTGAGGATCTCTTGTATCTTGCTTTGTGTTTGTTTCCCTTTGTTTTCTATAAGACATTGTTATCCTTGATTGTTCTTCCACGATGATTTCTACATTTTTCTCGCTGTTTTTATCGATTATTGTTAGGTTTGCTTGCGAACTAAAGTAGACCCAACATGATTACTTG
>NW_021319360.1:1028874-1060122 GCF_001605985.2 Dendrobium catenatum | reverse complement strand
GAACTCCTCTAACCCGCGTGCTCTCCTTGCTCAACCAAATCAAGATTTAACACAAAACTGGGTACTGGATTCGGGTGCAACCAATCACATGACGGCCGATAATACTTCCATTCAAAACTCCTCGATCTATACTGGGCAAGACTCTGTCTCGACAGCCAGCGGATCCACCATCCCGATCCAACATTTCGGTCAAGGTTTGCTCCCTCTGCCAAATACACCTCGTAAGCTTCGTCTCTGTCATCTTCTTCATGTCCCCGATTTGACTCACAATTTACTTTCCGTATCCAAGTTAACTCGAGACAATTCGGTCTCGATCACCTTTGATTCTAACGGCTTTGAAATTAAGGATGTTCAGGATCAACAGCTCCTTCTTCGTGGTCACCTGCATAACGGCATTTACCAACTTCAGGTAGAACCAGACCCCGGACAGCAAGCTTTTCACACGAGGTTCACATCTCCGGCGATATGGCACGCTCGACTCGGTCACCCGAATAACAAGATTCTGAATAACATAGGATCTAGCACAACCGGCATTCCTCATATTACTTCAGATTTTCATTGTCAATCATGTAGTATGGCGAAAAGCCACAAATTAAAATTTTCTGATAGCAAATCTGTAACCTCGCATCCGTTTGAACTCATTCACTCGGATGTTTGGGGACCTATGTCTTCTTCTTCTAATACGTTTCGTTTTTACGTTATCTTTATTGACGACTTCACTCGCTTTAGTTGGATCTATTTCTTGCATAACAAGAGCGATACTTTTAACTGTTTTAAAAATCTTTTAGCTATGATTCAAACTCAGTTCTCAGTCACTCCAAAGGTGTTTCGTTCAGATGGCGGCGGAGAATTCACTAGCAATGAATTCAAAGACTTCCTCACAAAACTCGGCATTCTCCACCAGTTAAGCTGCCCTCACACACCGGAACAAAACGGCTTAGCCGAACGCAAGCACCGCCACTTACTGGATCTCACCCGCACATTACTTCACGCAGCCGGTCTCCCGAACAATTTCTGGACTGATGCCGTCTCAACGGCTAACTACTTAATCAATCGCCTTCCTTCCAAGGCGCTCCACCTTCAGTCCCCGTATCACAAACTCTACAACAAACCGCCAAATTACGACCATTTAAGAACTTTCGGGTGCCTTTGCTACCCGTGGCTCCAACCTTATACCACGAACAAATTGGAAACGAGATCACAAGCTTGCGTGTTTCTCGGCTATTCTCCCCAGCACAAAGGCTACAAGTGTCTAAATTTATCTAACAATAAAATATATATATCAAGACATGTAGTCTTTCACGAATCTGTTTTTCCTCTCAGATCCTCGGCGGCCGCGGACAACTGGCAAACACAGCAATCAGACAATCCTATTCCTCCTCTACTTCTCGTTCCGTCCTCTACTTTACACCATCAACATCATTATTCAAACAATGTTTCTCCCGCCAACAACACAACTCAGCCGCAACTCACAGAACATGAGCCTCACCCGCAGCAATCCACTTCTTCCAACAGATCTGCAACCCCACCGGACTCGGTCCCAACGTCTCATCCCATGCAAACTCGCTCAAAATCGGGTATCACCAAACCTAAAAGATTTATTTCTCTTATTACACATCCAGGTCCTACCGAGACACCTGCAACACTCAAACAAGCTCTTCAATTTCCACATTGGCGCGAGGCCATGACCAAGGAATATCAAGCTCTTATCCAACAGCGAACGTGGTCATTAGTACAAGCTCCTCCGAACAAGCAGATCATAGGCAGTAAATGGACTTATAAGATTAAGTTCTTACCAAACGGCCAAGTCGACCGCTACAAAGCAAGATTAGTAGCTCTCGGATGTGCACAACAGTTTGGCGAACACTACACAGAAACGTTTAGTCCTGTCGCCAAGATGGTTAGCATTCGTCTTCTTCTAACAATGGCTGTCAACCGAGATTGGAAGGTTCTACAACTCGACGTATCCAACGCATTTCTTCACGGTGACATCTCTGAAGAAATCTACATCAAACAACCTCCCGGCTTTGAGGATCCAACTCAACCCACCGCAGTTTGCAAGCTTCACAAGTCGCTCTACGGTCTCAAACAGGCGCCTCGTCAATGGTTTCACAAGCTTACATCCTTCCTTCAGCAACGCGGATTCGGGTTTAGTCGTTCCGATCCATCCTTGTTAATTTACAATAAAAATAACGTTCAAATCTACTTTCTGATTTACGTTGATGATATTCTTGTAACAGGGAACAATCCAACTCATATTCACAACCTGCTTCAGGATCTCAAATCTCAATTCGCCATCAAACAGTTCGATCAGATTTCCTTATTTCTCGGGATACAGATTACCCGCACCACCGCGGGTTTCTTTCTCACTCAGGGACATTACGCGTCCAAACTTCTTCAAGAAGCGGGTATGGCAAACTGCAAAGCTGCACCTACTCCCATAACTCCGACTTCCAAGCATGCGGCAATCAACAGTAAACCATTTTCAGACGCTTATCTATACCGACGTCTGGCTGGCTCCCTACAATATCTATCTATTACTCGTCCAGATATCGCCTTCGCCACCAATCAAGTATGCCAACACATGCAGTCTCCGACAGATCACGACTTTCAGAATCTCAAACGGATTCTACGCTACATAAAAGGGACTCTCACTCATGGGCTTCCGATCATCCCTGGCGACACCGCTCTCCACACCTTTACAGATGCAGACTGGGCCTCCGACATTGCCGATCGCAAGTCTATCTCCGGATTCTGTACTTTCATGGGACCTAACCTTCTCTCTTGGTCGGTGAAGAAGCAGATCACTGTCGCCAAGTCGTCGACTGAAGCTGAGTATCGCGCTCTCTCTGCTGCGACATCGGACATCCTATGGATTCGGAGACTAGCAGACGAATTACAACTGCGACAACATTCCCCAACCGTCATCCACTGTGACAGCATTTCAGCCATAGCCATCGCCAAGAACTCCGTTTTCATGCCCGTACTAAACACATAGAGATTGATTTTCAATTCATCCGCCAGCATCTACTCTCGGGCAACATCAGCATTCAACACATTTCGTCTCAAGAACAGATAGCCGACATACTCACCAAACCATTCTCAAGCTCGCGATTCGACTATCTCCGTTCCAAATTGACCATCCGTCCACCGGATGATCAATTTGAGGGGGAATGTAAGCACAGCAATGTAGATATATCCCACATCAGCTAACTGTATTCACTACAGCTCAAAGCTTATAAATACATCTGTAATCAGTTTCTAAACTTAATAAGATAATTCATTCTGTTTCTTTAACTCTGCATTCGCTCTCCTCTCTGTGCTCCTTCCTCTCCAATTACTTTAACAGAACCAAAGTTTATCCCTTATTCTTAAATTTTTTTTTTTTTCAAATGGGAATTTATTACTGTAAATAAAAGCCTTTAATCTCAAATGCAAAAAAAAAAAAAAAACCCGACAAAATAAAATTTCTTACCTTTAATCCGACAAAAAAAAATGACTCGTGCAGGAAACAGCTCGCAAGCAGGCAGCAGCCAAGTAGAGATCATGACTTGTGCCACGTCCGGTGGAAGGTTGGTTTTCGGTTGCGAGGGCAGCAGTTTGCTGAAAGAGCACAATGAGATGGTATCGGCAACTCATGAATGAAATTATCTAGCATTTAGGATTTATAAAATTTATGGAGACTCTCTACATATCCTTTAGCTAAAAAAATGTATGAGAAAGCCTGCAGCCTTTATCTCAATAAGCAAAACAACTTCCCCTCGCCTAGCCATTAACTTTTTTTTTTTTAATCTCAAGAAAACGAAAATAACGACTGGTTTTGACTGGTTTCAAGAGGCAAACGATTTATTACAACAGTCATTCATGCTAGCCATTTGATCTGTAAAAAAAGGAGGCTAGAAAACAAACCATAGTGTGTTGTTCTTGTTTGTATAAGGAAGAAACTTCAAAACCAATGCTATTCCTTTAATCTCAAGAGAAAGAAACCAACCTTAGCTTCCGAATCTGAGAGGAGACCCAACCCAAGCCTTCGATCTTCATAAAAGAAATGGCCTAGGTGCCTTTGATCCTCATAGAAGACATGCCTCAACTGCAGCTTGCAGGACAACTGAACCCGACTGAAGGAAGCGAATGAAAAGTGAGGGGCGCGAGCAATTGAGTGGGGCATTAGGGAAGAAATTTGTTTCTCATTTTGGCTAATTAATAAGCATTTATATTTTGTAAATTGATAATAATACAAATTATGTTTAGTGGATTTAAGTGTTGGGCAATACAAAAATTCTTATCCAAGTGAAGTGTGTTAGAGATGAGGATGCCAAGACGGATTGATGCCATGAGGAATGAGATATTATCAATGACATATTTGGGTGGTTGTAGAAGTAACATCTATTGAATATGATGCTATAGATATTAGACAATTAGTTTAGGCTTACACAATTGAGAATATAATATGCACTTCTTAATTAGATGACTAGGTTGAGGGCTATTTGTTTTGAAGTATTTTGTGTGTAAACAATGTAAAGTAAATGAAATGAATGAGATTTGAATTTTCATATATTGCTAGGAAGAAAAGCAAAAGCATGTTAATTTTTTGATGCATTTGAAATTTCTCACTTAGTTCATCTTCAATGAATTTGGAATTCATCCGCTTTGGCTGAATTCCAAATGAATTGAAAATGTGAAGCTTCACTAATCCTCTTGTTTACCTCTATCATAACTACTAGCCACTACCATCATTGTCAATTGCTCGTAACCTTCTCCGCCCACCAATGTCACTATTGAACATCACTATCCATTGTCAACCATCACTATCCACTACCGCTAGCCACTACCCATTGTCGTTAACTACATGTCGACGACCACCGTTAGCCATCATTGTCATTGACCACCACCATCAATCATAATTGTCGTTGGCCATCATTTTTCACAATTGTTATCGCCAGCTATCACTATGGTTGCCACTGTTGCCAACCATTGAACGCCATCTTTTGTTGTCATTGCCACCTACCTCCACCCCCGCGATTGAATTTTTCTTTTCTAGCTCTGCATTCTTTTTTCCTCGAAATAAGCAACTCTTAAGTGAAGTGTGCTAGATATAAGAATACACTATTAGTGTGGTCGAAGAAGTAGCACTTATTAAAAATGATATTATAAATAATAGACATTTCGGGCTTATCTGATTGAAAATAGATATGCATTAATGAGATGAGTAGATTGAAAATATGATGGTAATGTAGAAGGAAAATAGGTAGATCGATGTACCTTGGCAACAAGTTATGATTAGAAAACAATGATGCACCTTCACCTAAAATTGAGGTAGATATGTGTGGAAGAGATTTGATATAAGTGGACAATACCAAATAAAAATAACCAAAATCTTTTATGTGACTGAACAAAAATGCATTAAAAACATCAAACAATGTCATTTGATTTAATAGAAACTGCAAAAGAAAGAACCTAAGCATACAATATGTATTGGATAGGCTTGTATTTTGAGTTTTAAATTTTTTTTTTAATGGAGTTAGTTTAGAAGGATAAGATTGTTCCTAAATAGTGGAGTTAGAGATGACTGGTTCTATATTTGATGTAGTTTAGGAGAAGATATGGTGAAATTTAAATTAATTCTTGCTACTTTTTATCTATAAATAAATTATTTTCTACAATAAAAATCAACATCAACTCTCTCAAAGGATTGCCTCTCTCATCCCCTATGCTTGGCCTTTGTATCAACAATACATGGACTAGTAATTGTAACTGTAGAAAATGGTGGTTATTGTGGCAAACATAGCGTAAAAGGAAAAATCATATAGGAACTTCTTACGAGAAGAAAACCAATCCAATCATCTTATTATGAGCTCTCATCATTACATAAAATAGATCGTCACTACCAAAAAATAGAATCTATCACATCATTTTGTTGCAGCGATTTCGAAACCGCTGCCAAAACCCCTCATTTGCACCATATTTTCTATACAACAGCAGTGGTTTAAACCGGTGCAATTTGCACAGGTTAAAACCGCCGGCAAAGCCCACCCGTGAGTTTAAGATAGCTGAATCCCTAATTCCCCTCTTCGCTCTGTGCTCGCCCGATCGGGAGCGAATCCGAGTGGCTGCGACCGAAATCTTCTCCTCTTGCGAATCGCGGCAAGCCGGCCCTTCGATCCTCACTGTGACTCTCTTCCCCTTCATCCTCTTCTTCTCTTTTTCTTCTCATTCTTTTTTCTTCATATTCTTTTCCCTTTTCTTCTCATTCTTCATTTGCATTCCTTAGGGTTTAGGATAATCCCGAAAATTATAAATATATCTTTATAATTTTTTGCTCTCATTATGACCTGGTTGGACTAGTTGAGCTATTTAGTTGTTGCTTGCTTGAATCAGTAAATCTTAACTTAGAAAAAATGAATTAGTGGGCATTATAACATCCAAGCACTATATTTAATGAAGTGTCTTTAAATCATAGTTTTAACTCAATCAATGTGCCCTATGGTTCTAACATTGGTGCCTATAAGTTTGATTCTTATTTGCGTCAGGATTTCTAGTAAAATTATTATTGGGAACAAAATCACGAAATAGAAAAACAAACAAGAAAATAGAAAAAAATATGTTTTCTGGAGTATGGAGGTTTGCATGTTGTAATTCTTCTCGGCGATGGTGAGTTTATTTTTTACATTATGGAGTAAGTTTTTGAAATTAGCTTCCATTTCAGCAACAGACTTACTTTGAATTTTATATAAGATTGTAAGATCCATTATGTGGTTAGGGACTTAGGTTTATTGAACCCATTTTTGTAATATTTTTGTGAAGCTGTTAGCCCATTTTTGGTTCAAGGGAGGCTTAATACAAATTTTAGGCTAGTATAGAGCCTAGTGTTTAATTTATTGAACCTCCTTGATCTCTCTCTAGCTTTCATTTTAGGCTATAAATAGGGCCACAAGGCATATATAATATATTGTATATTAAGTATTGAAATAAAATTATATTTTTCCTCTATTATTGTGTATATTAGGTGGACTATAAAATCTAAAAAATGTAATATAACCTTTGACATTATTAGAGTTTTAAAGATTTTTAAAAGCTTAATTTTGTTCCATTGTACATGAAGAAGATGGTAGTGAGGCCTGCAATGCTTTATGGTGCCGAATGTTGGCCATTAAAAGAAAAGCATAATACTAAGTTTAAAAAAAGTGTGGCAGAGATGAGGATGCTCAGGTGGATGAGTGGCTTTATCCTTAGAAATAGGATACGAAATGAGCATATACATGAAAAGGTTGGAGTAGCTCCAGTAGAAGATAAGATTATAGAGAGTCGCCTTAGATGGTTTGGTCGCATAAAAAGGCGGCCTTTCGATGATCCGGTTAGGAGAGTAGAGGTATTAGATTTGACTTGTGTTAAGAAAGGTAGGGGTGGACCTAAAAAGACTTGGTTAGAAAATATTAGGAATGACCATTCTTTATTAGATTTAAACGAGAATTTGACTTTTAATAGGACACAATGGAGAAAAAGGATTCATGTAGCCGACCCCACGTAGTGGGATAAAGGCTTGATGTTGTTGTTGTACATGAGAACAAAAGTGGGTTTGATGACAAATTTCGAAAAAGGGCAATGGCCAAATTTATAAGAATACACAATAAAGTTTAGAAGGTATATAATTACTTAAGAAATTTTGTTGAATGAAAAATTGGTATTTACAGAAATGTGTAGTTCGGCTTCGTGAAAGCCTTCATATAGAATTGAATATTTTTTGGCTGTTGATGTCCAATATGGCCCTTATCATGATTGAATAATGTTCAAATTATGTGCAAACATGATTTAAATACTGTTTGAACACTTGTTTGAATAAAACTTGAAAATGTTCAATACATTTTGGATCATGATTTGAATATAATTCAAAACACATGATCTCACAGGTTCTAAATTCCTTATTTGATATTATATCTAGCTCTTCATTAGAAATCCTCCATCAAAATGATCTAATTTTTGATATATGATATAAACATTAAATAAAATCTTATCGATATTTGTTGAAGTCACTAATAAACTATTTCTCTTATTGAATTTCAATGGAGAAAAAAAAAACAGAGAAAGAAAAATTATAGCAGTAATGGACAAAGTCGAAGTATGAAAAGATGGATTAATTTTTCTTTGCAGACACCGAAAGTCGTCCAGAGACCAAATACAATGCGCCACGTCACCTCTATTCTCGGTACCGCTTGGTACCGCTAACGTAACGAATTCTGATTGGTCTCTAGGTGGCGTTTTGCGTCGGGTCTCCGCACAAAATAATTTCTTGAAAAGATGGGTCATTGGTATTCTTATACAGCGGGCACATAGTATAGGAAGGGTATTTTGGTCATGGGTATATTTTTTCCAAGAAAATAAATGACATATTTGACCAATTTTGGCTGACCTAGGGCATGTCAAGTCATATAAAAGCCCGCTTTAGCTGAATGATTTTCATTTATTGGGCTGTTTATAATTTTAAAATTTTGAAATTCTTCACTTTAATATTTTAATGAAAACTTTAAGTAGCAGTTAACGTGAAATCACCACATAATTAAATTAATTTCTTTCAAAAATTCAAAATAAAATATCACATTATTATTTAGTATGATATTTACATGACTTGCCACATATTAGATGTTATGATAGACACATTTTAAGACATCCTAACTTAAGGGTATAAATATGGGAAAACTATTACGTCCGATGTCCGGATTCGTCCGGACACCAATCCAGATGCGACATGTCACCAAAATACACCGGGACCCAGTGTATTCGGGTGACGTGGCGCGTCTGAATTTGGTGTCCGGAAGTCTGGTGACCGGAAGTAATAATTCGCCCTAAATATGGTTTTTTTTTGTGTGTGTGATGTAATATTTGGTGTATTATTGTGTGTGCACTTGCACTTGACCATGCCCAAAAAGGAAAACAATATCAAATAAATCTATATAAATTAATTTTGCTTATAGGTGAGTCTATGCTCTTGCAGTGGGTGTTATTAATAGTGGCTAAAATTTGCTTGGCACCAACATATACTAATCATTATGTGTATGAAATTCATGTGTTTTCTTGAACTAACATCTATTTACTAGAGAAAATATATAATTTTAAGCTTCATTTGGAACGGCTTTTTTACTGCTTCTTAAAGCAAATTTTTAGTTAAAAAAAAATAAATTTTTATATTAAAAAACTGTTTTAAGAAGCAATAAGAAAGCCGTCTCAAGCAAGCCTTTAGTTAGGAAATTCATATAAGCTTGTGGGAGATAACATACGGATGAAACAAAAGAATGCATCAAATGATAGAGCCTTGACACCCATAAGATAAAGTAATAAGATTCATATGTCAATATTTTGTGTATAAAATTAGACTGTGATGCATTATAACAGAGCATAATTGTCTTTATAATTTTCACTTTTGGTGGTGTATTGTAGAACCCAATTACACAGTTTTATTTGTTCATATTTAATTAATATCTTCAAATTATCTATTTACATTGGGCGTCATACTAAAATTATATATTTTTAACCATATTTCTTCATATTAATTATGGCTCATGAAGACATAAATATTTTACTGAAAATGTAAATAATTTAAATTCAATCATTAGGGCAAATATTTTTATATAACTTTGTCTGCTTTAATAAGCTTAGCTAAGATTTAAAATAAATTAAATTTAAATGTCTTTTTATATGGTATTTGATTAATTATCACATTCTAAATCATGGAAATTTTGGATATTTTTATTAGACCCTAAGTCCTGATCTTCAATGTATATATTTTAATTAATTAATTAATTAATCTATTGAGGCTGAGGATGGTTGGTGTGCGAGTACGATTGGGAACCTCTCGTCCCGAGTTCGAATCTTCTCTACTACGACATCGTTCTCTTCAGTAAGCCAAAATAAGTGTGGGCTCGATATCGATGGATGGCCTTGTTAGGTTCCACCGATAGATTAATTACGTCGTCAAGCACGCTTTTTTTAAGTGACGGCAAGTAGATACCTTGTTCTAAAATATAATAATTGGGCTTCGAAGATTAGAGAGGGCTCGCATTGAAGTGCATGTGAGGCTCTCGAGAAAAACCCTAGCCGCCCTGTGTCCCCATTGGTGCGATCCCTGTTCTTTGTTCTGGCTCCAGCTTCTCGCCGGAGTCCAGCCTCTACCCTTTCATCATGGATGCATCTCTCTCTCCACATTATTTCCCACCTCTTCCTTCCTCTTCAACCGCCCCCACTGTTCCTATGGCCCTAGACCGTCTGTGGTCTAATATAGTGGCGGCTCCAGAAAACTCTATCGCTTCACTCCCGATTTCCTTCTTGGAAAATCCTGAAGAGATTGTTCCTTTCAATAAAGAAAAAATAGCAGTTGTTGCTCCGGAATGGGATCTCTGTTTAGTCGTTTACTCTCTTGGTAGCGCCCCTATTACGAGTCTCTACTTGCTGCGACAAAAAGAGTTTGGAAACTCAAAGGTAACTTCCAACCTATGTTGCACCAATACTCCTATTTATGAAGGCGTGCTGTATCCGATACACCGATACACAGATACGCCTCCGATACTCCACCGATACGTGTCGGATACGCCAAAGCCGTATCCAATTAAAATACTATTTAATTTCAAAATGACACGTGTATCCGATACGCTTGTCCGTTGAAAAATAAAAAGAAATCTGAAAAAAAAGACATGTCGTATTAGCAAGATTCTCTCATTTTCGAGATGGATTTGAGTCTCTTGATGATATGAAAATATTAAAATTTAATAATCTTTCACTTAATGAGCCTAAATTAGAAGCTATGAATTTTTTGAAGATGATATAGAAGTTCAAAGACAAACCAATACAACAACATCAAGCCTTTATCCCACTACGTGGGGTCGGCTACATGAATCCTTTTTCTCCATTGTGTCCTATTAAAAGTCAAATTCTTGTTCAAAGACAAACCAATGAAGAAGATAATTATATAATTCCCTCTATTGAATAGTTGAAACTTCAAGTGCTAGATAATTTATGTTTATGCTTTTGTTGTTGTACTAGACATTTAATGATTGCTTATATTTTGATATTATAAGCTACAAGGCTACAAATGATGTTGTTGTCATTTTTTTTTGTAATTTCAAATATTATGCTTTGTTTGCTTTCTTAATTTTTATGTATGATTTATAAATTATAATGTCGTGTCCGCGCTTTACCCGTATCCTGTATTTTTAAGAATTGACGTGTCCCGTATCCGTATCGTGTCGTATCCGTGTCGTCGTATCCGTATCGGTGCAACATAGCTTCCAACTAACAGCTCTTAGCGATCGTTTTTTCCTCTTTAAATTCACGGTAAAGGAAGATTTTGATATGGTTTGGTCAAAAGGAGCTTGGTATTTCTTAGGAAAACCATTTATTTTTCAAAAATGGACACCTCTGTTTCAACCTACCAGGGAAAATTTTTCTTCGGTCCCTATCTGGGTTAGGATTATTGATCTTCCTCTTATTTGCTGGAATTCAGATGGGATATCTAGGATCGCTTCCAAAATTGGCATACCTATAGCGGTTGATGACTTAACAGTGGCAAAAACCAGACTGACTTACGCATGAATTTGCATACAAGTTTCTTCCTTGTCTAAATTTTCATAATTCATACCTATTTCTTTGGAAGACAAAATCATCCACCTCAAGGTGCAATACGAATGGAAGCCAGAGCTGTGCTCTCACTGTAATTCTATTGATCACACATCCTCTGCATGCCCCTTGAATCCTACACCGAATCCCCCCACCTTGCCTCCCTCTCGAGGCCGCAGTTCATCCTGACAACCACGAAACAGAACTCAATCAAGACCCCCAGCACCCAAAAATCAGATGGGTAAACATTCAATACACTCCTTCCTCCTCCATCACCAATACTCCACAGAAAATATCCTCATCCCCTCAACCTCCAAACTTTTCTAGACCAAACAACTTTACCAAACCCTCAACATCCTTTCACTCCTCCTCAAGTTATACTGAATGACCCTCCCAGTATTTCTGACCGTGCTCTTGATACTACCACTCTTCCCAGCTCATCCATTAACCCTCCCATCATGACTTCTTCCCCTATTTTAAAACCTAATACTTTAGCCCATCAAACCCATATCACCCCCACCCTTCCCAACCTAAACTCCCCCACCGAGATACCTTCTGATCCTCATGATGTGATTCCTGAATCCAGAATAATCTCTAAGGAGTCTGCTAAGAATAAAGAGAGACTGGATGAGATGCTCCCATAATCTATGATTTTGTCAAACATGGCTTCTAAGAACAAATTTGAGGTACTTCAATCCAGTAACTCTGAGCAAGACATTCTTTCCACTGACACATCTTCATTCTCTAATGAGGAGTTAATAGATAACTATACTAGCAAAGTCAATACTTCCACTCAGTCCAAGTCCACTTGAGGGAAAGCCAAAAACCCCAAAACTCACAAAAATAAATGATCAGTCCATCCATTGCAGCTTGGAATATCAGAGGTTTCTCCTCCTCTGATAGAGTGTTTTGCTGCAAACATTTTGCCTAATCGCTGGATCTTGACATGCTTTGTATTCTAGAAAACATGATCCACCTTTCAGCATTATCTGATTCTTTCTTCTTCAACAGTCACATGATCTTCGACAAGGAAGATAGTTGCAACAATTTTCATTGCTCCAATTCGGGTAGAATCTGAGTGAGATGGTCAAGTGACAGGATCGCCTTCAATCCTTCTTTTATCTCTTCACAGATGATTGATGGGATGGTTACTTTTGCTTCATCTAAGCCTTTCTCCTATCTATTATCTATGCCTCCAATGATCAAGATGAAAGAAAAAAGCTTTGGGAGGATTTGAATGTGGTTTCACCTTTAGATGACACCCCCTGGATTTTAATGGGAGATTTCAATTGCTGTAGATTCCCTTCTGACAAGCTTGGATGTAATGTTATTCTTCAAAGTCATCTTCATGACTTCAATGCTTCTATTTTCAATTTGAAGATCAAAGACCTTGCTTCCGTGGGTAATCCTTATACGTGGTTTAACCAAAGATTGGTTAATCCCATTCACATCAAGCTTGATCGTATGCTTGTTAATGACGAGTGGTTAACTTCTTTTCCTAACTCTCACTATGTGGTAAAAAGCCCTGCCTGCTCGGATCATTGCCCTATTGTTCTTCATTATGGGGAAAAAGTTTCCTCTCCACATAGATTTCTTTACAAAAACTACTAAGCAAATATTGATCAATTCTGGTCAACTCTTTTCCACATCTTCTCTGCAAAACCTTTTGGTCATCCTCTTATAGATTTATGTAATAAGCTTAAACAGTTTAAGCTTGTAATTAAAGGAAAAGATTGGGCTAACTCTAACATGTTGGGTAGACATATGGAGGAGTTACAAGAACAGCAAGAGTACTACCTCAAAATCCTTAGTTTGGGTCATGAATATCCGGACATCACTCTGGCTCTAAAAAATATCAATAATCAAGTCATGACTGCCAATTCCGACTGGACTTCTTGGGTTATGCAAAGGGCCAAAACTAAATGGTTGACTCATGGTGAAGACGACTTGAAGTTTCTTTTCTCTAGAATACAGGTCAGAAATAATTATAAAAAATAGCATACTCTTTTATCACCTCTACGGATGCTTCTTCCTACTCTGATGCTGTTAATGCCACAATAAATCACTATCAAGCTCTTTATAACCACCACACTCAGTTGCATGTGGATATGAGTCTTTTTCCCCCTGGCGACCCTATTCCTAGTGATTTGGCAGAGCTCTTCATCTTACCTATAACCAATATTGAAATCAAGAAAGCGATTTTCTCTGGAGCCTCTACATCTGCTCCAGGACCGAATGGGTTCAACTTTGATTTTTATAAGAAAACTTGGCCCTCACTATGCAAAGCTATCAAGGCTTTCTTTCATAGTGGCTTCATGCCTAGGGTGATTAAGAACACAGCAATCACTCTCATTCCAAAGAAAAGTCATGCCTCATCCTTAGCTGATTTCAGGCCTATCTCTCTCTGCAACACCATTTATAAAATCATCGCCAAAATTTTGGCTAACAAGCTCAAGCCCTTCATGCCAATAATTATCAAAGGTAATCAAACTGGCTTTATTCACAAAAGAGTATCCACTGATAACATCATTCTTGCCAAAGAATTTTTATTACATGCCAGAACTTCTAGTAATTTTAAAATCATGTGTGCCAAACTTGATTTAAAAAAAGCTTTTGATAGTGTCTCTAGAGAATTCATTTCTACGAGACTTTGGCAAAAGGAATTCCCTAGCCTATTTATCAAATGGATTGAAGCTTGTATTAAAGATGTCTGGTTTTCTCTTTGTATTGACGGGGCTCTTGAAGGTTTCTTCCCTTCAACTGTTGGAGTTAGGCAAGGGTGTCCCCTTAGCCCGTTACTCTTTAGTGTGGTTATGGATGCCTTCTCTTGTCTTTTGGATGGCAGTGAGCTTTTCCAAGTTCCTCAGGTTGGTAATATTCGTATTTCTCATCTTTTATATGTTAACGATCTTCTCATTTTTGGCAAAGCTGATGTGCATAATAGTGATAAGTTGGTAAAGCTTTTGGATACCTTTTCTGCTGCTACTAGCCACTCCATTAATTATGATAAAAGCTCAATTATTCTTCCCCCGAATTGCCCCAATGCTGATGCCATTTGCTCATCTCTCAATATTTCCAACCATTCTAAATGCATTAAATATCTGGGCATCCCGATTTCCCCTTACAGTCTTCAAGTGGCTGGTTTTTCTGGGCTTATGGAAGTTATTTTTCATAAATTGTCTGGTTGGAAGGCAAAATATCTGTCCATTACTGAACGTTTGCAGCATTTTTGGTTTACTATCTGGAATACAATCAATTATTGGATTAGAGGTGCGATCATACCTAAAACCATTATTAAGCAAATTGATAAACTTTGTACAAAGTTTCCCTACTTTGGTGATACATCCCTTAAGAAAATGCATATTATTTCTTGGAAAAATACCTGCAAACCTAAACAACATGGTGGTTTGGGCATCCCTTCTTTACAAGCTCTTCAATTTGGCTATTACTGTTCTCTAATCATTAGAATGTATAACCACTAAAACCTCCTTTCTAATTGGCTTTTGTCTAAATACATTTCTCCTTGGAAGCCACCTTACTCAAAAGCATCTCCTTTCTGGAAGTCTCTCTCAAACCAAGCTATTATGGCCAGAGACGTTCAGATTTAATGTCTCTCATAATTTTTCTATTTCACTGTATTGGGATCATTGGATTAGAGGAAAAAAATTAGAGGAACTTCCGGTGTTTCAACCTTTACTGGGTATTTTTCCACTTAACTCTACTTTGGATGTTTTACTCAAGGAGAATGGGTGGGTGATTCCTATCGCTCATTCCACTGCTTTGCTGGAAATTCTGCTACAATTAAAGATGGATAATTCAATTTGTATTGAATGGAAGGAGGAGAATAATGCCCTTGGGCTTCATAAGTATCATAACTATTTCTATAGGCAACTTCCCATGGTAAACTGGTATAAGTTGGTTTGGCATAAAAATCATGCTTTACGCTTCTCTATTTTCTGCTGGATGGCTCTCATCAATGGACTAAAAACTGCATATAATCTCAAGTTTAGAGGAATCTCTGTTAACCCCATTTGTGTTCTATGCAACTCTTGCCCTGAATCTACTACTCATTTATTTTTTGAGTGTGATTTCACTTACAATATCATTATTAAGTTGGTTCCTCACCTTAAGGACCATCTGCTTCGGCCAAACCTTTTCCAGGTTTTTGAGAGTTTATCTGAGCCTAATGCTAAGATTCTTTTTTTCTATTCCCTTTTGGTTTGTTGCTCTGTTTACATGATATGGAAAGAAAGAAACTAAAGGAGATTCGGGAACAATTATTCTTCTATTATTACAGTTTGCCATCTTATTCGAAGAGCTATGTCCTTCAAGGTCTACAAATGGAAAAATTCTGAATCTTTGCATCATCTGCTATAATGTGATTTTTCTGATACTAGAGTTTGGGTGGTGCAACTTATTTTTTCTGGCCCGAGATTCTGCTCTAGGCGTTTTTGCAAGAACAGA
Source organism: Dendrobium catenatum (assembly GCF_001605985.2). Taxonomy (NCBI): domain Eukaryota; kingdom Viridiplantae; phylum Streptophyta; class Magnoliopsida; order Asparagales; family Orchidaceae; genus Dendrobium; species Dendrobium catenatum. The sequence continues at coordinate 1,044,054 of NW_021319360.1, read as the reverse complement.
TATTGCCTTGCTCTTATTCCTCTGGCTTCAGTTTTGGTATTGGTGGGCTATGATGTGCGGATTGCCTCCCCTTGGACGGCAGAGTTTGTCCTTCCATCATGCAGCAGTTCTCTACTTTGCAACCAGAGGACCGATCTACTTGCAGCAATTCCTCTTTACTGAGCCCCCAGCTACTCGGATAAAATTGTTTTGGTTTCAATTTTGTTAGTTAGCTTTTGTATGTGTTGCTGTTTACACATAGCCCCTTTGGCTTCTTTTTGGTAGGTTTTTGATTGCCTGGTTTTTATTCTTACTTGTAACTTTTTCTTTTAATAGAAATGGGCTAAGCCCACAAATTTCCCAATATATATATATATATATATATATATATATAATTATAAATAAATAAATAAGTGCATTACTAATCACAGAAGCAGGCCAAAATGCCGTCGTTCTTATCCAAAACCCTTTCCGACCTACCAATAAGACTTTTTTCCCGAGAAATAAACGCATAATATAAATTGCTATAAAAATATTTATATAAATATATCCTCTAAAGAGCATCGTGAGCTTTGAGCTTCTGTGTTATCTAGCTGTTACAAGCACAAATAATGGCGGATATAGCTTCCTTCGTCGCAGATGACTTTGAGAGGAGGACGAAGAAGTTGGAGAAGGGAGAACAATATAAAGGGTTTGAGTTCAGCTCCACCATAGCTATGGCCTCCTCTGCTTTCTTAACCATTAAGGAAAAGGTCACAGAGGAGCTGATCTTTGTAAGGGATGATATTGAAAAGAGAGCTAGGAACCCCACAAGTTCTTTTTCTCTTGCTGCCTTTAATGGTTTCTTCTCTGCTTGATGGATGTTTGTCTTTCCTGTTTTTTTTTTTTTCTCCTGCTCAGGTCTTTTTTGTGTCAGCAATTTCTCCTTAGGAGATTATGTAAGTTGTAATTTCTCCTTAGGAGATTATGTAAGTTGTAATTTCTCCTGTGAGATAGTTTTGCTTAAATTGTTAATTAGTTGAGGATCTTAATTTCTTCTGTGTTGCTTTGTCTACTTTGGATGAATTTAAAGGGACTGTTGCTTCGCTTTATATGTTGTAATGTTAATTGTTAGGTGAAATGATCTACTTTATTTTAAAATTAGTATAATATGAATTATTAATATGGAGCATTAATTTCAAAATAAATATGATGGTATTCTAATCAATCTTGATATAATTTTGATACCGCATCAAAAAATTATTTTAATCGGTCATGAATCTCATGACAAAATCAAGTTGGGAACTTCCGAAATTAAAATTGGGACCATCCAAACTCCGATTTGAGCAAACTTACAGTTGAACTGAACATCTTGGAAATACGAACCCAACGACACTAAATTCGACTCAATCCGAGCCCAAATGGGTCCAAATCAAGGACCCGAAGCGCTGTTGAAAGGTTCAAACCACAATTTGGGTTACCAAACGGTTTCCAAACATGACGAGCTTATAATCGAATCGAGCGGCTCGACGAGACGAACACAACGAACCCAAGATCACCAAATTCCGAAATCATTAAGATGTTCAAATGTCCATCAAACGGTCCTTGCTCAAGGGATTCAATATCGACCGTCCATCCAACCACTCCCCATTTACCCTTGATCTCTCACCTATTTACGGGTCATGCCACTCCAAAAAATTTATAAATAAACCCCTCATTTCTCTTGAAGGTGGGAAGGAAGAAGCTCCTCCTCGACCACCGTCGGACTTCCGGCGGACCACTACTTGAGGCCCTCACCTCCGCCGGGCCACCGCCTGACGTTGTTGCTCTGCCCGACCACCACTTGAGGCCATCACCTCCTCCGGACCACCGCCTAACGCCATTGCTCTGCCTGACCACCACCTGAGGCCCGAACTTCTTCCGGACCACCACTTAAGGCCTTTGTGCTCCACTTGATCACCACCTGAGGCCCGGACTTCCACCGGATCACCACCTGAGGCCCGGACTTCCACCGGACCATCGCAAGAGGCCTTTTGCTTCACCAGGCCACCACCTAAGGCTCGAACTTCCGCCAAACCGTCACTTGAGGCCTTGTGCTCCACCAGGACACCACCCGAGGCCCAGACTTCTACCGGACCACCACCTGAGGCCCGCACTTCTGCCGGACTACCACTTGAGGCCCTGTGCTCCACCATAACATCACTTGAGATCCGGACTTCCGTTGGACCATTACTTGAGGTCTTGAGCTCCACCGAGCCACCACCTGATACCCAGAGTTCTCCCAGAATACTGCCGACCTCCATCACCAAACAACGGTCTTTCTGACCTTGGTCTATTGCCGACTACGATCCTTCTGACCCCCGTCACCTACTATGGTCCATCTGACCTCCATCACTAGACAACGGTCTTTCTAACCAAGGTCTCCTGCCGACTACGATCCTTCTGACCTCCGTCATCTACTGGTCCATCCGACCTCCATCCCTAAACAACGATATTTTTGACCTTGTCTCCTGCCGACTACGGTCCTTCCGACCTCTATCACCAGACAACGATCTTTCTGGTCTCCATCCTACCGACTATGGTCGTGCCGACCAAACAAATATGTCTATATTGTAACTCCCACCATGTAATGCGCTATATATGATGTATATTTGTACCATCAAGCCAAGGCCTTCTCCCTAAGAAGGGCCTCATTTGTAATCGACTGCAAATACTAGTGGATGCATTCAAACTGGGCCAGACCCCGTGGTTTTTCCTCCTTTTCAGGGGTTTTTCACGTTAAAACTCTGGTGTCTCTTATGAATGTTACACCCTCTCTCTTATCTGCTTGTATCCTGGATCTTCGTATGATGCTAAGACCTTAAACTACATATTTCTCTACTGCCTTAAATACTCCAGGATGCAACCAATTTATTAATTTATTTTAGAATATTATATGATAACAATATCAGGTATTTATCTCACTATATTAGGTCGGCTATATGAATCATTTTTCTCCATTGTGTTCTATTAAGAGACTAATTTTTTTATTTAAATATAATAAAAATAGGTCATTTATAATACTTTTTAATCAAGCTTTTTTATGTCTACTTCTATATTTCTTAATATAAGTCAATTATAATACATCTACTCTCCTAGCCAAGTCATTTTGCAAGAATGGCCTATTGCGACTAGATTCATCCTTCTCAATCAAGCTCCCTCAAACTCGTCCCATCTCAAAATTCCTATAACCCACAGAAGAACTCTTGGACACTTGTCTGAAGAAACCAGACTATCCTTCTGAATTGGGGGAGTCATGGATAGCGTATCAAGCAGACCACCGATCACTAGCCGCTACTCCAATCATCTAATCTCAATACAAGACCATCATCCCTCACCAGAGCTCAGCTGGAGAAAGGATCTCATCCCGGGGGTATCACTCGTACCACCTATGCTCATCATCGCATTTAACCCCAGTTGCCTAAACACACGCCTATTCACCCCCCTACAAGAATCCTTTATTTAAAGCAAGACAATAATGCCCAATTGGTTCACCACTATAGACTTCATCCAACTCGATGCCAACCCACAATATACTAGAACTCACTCTCTATGCCACTCAACATTACTATATATATATATATATATATATATATATTTATGTAGCCCCATAAATCCTATAAATAAGGGGTAATTGGTATTGTTCAATACACACAAAATATCATCTAAAAGGTCTCTTAGATCATTAGGGATTTTTCTTTCCTTTGCTCTCTAGTTAGACCTGCTAGTAAGGTTAAGTATTTTCCCCTGACAAAGTCGGATTCAACATACTATTAGGTGTAGTGAAAAATGAAAACTATATGATCAAATATTTCTATTCAAGCTTTTATGATATTGCAAATGCGACTTAGCGAAGTTCACTCGAGAATAATATCAACTTTATTTTCAAATACAACTAGAAAAATGAGGGGCTAAGCTTTGTCCACAGGTTTAATCTTGATTTAGTTGAACTAGTCTAAGCATATGAAATGATAAAGTTTCAACAAACATTAGAATGTAAATATATTTGTGAGCTCCAAAAATTTTGCCTCGGCCTCTCTGTGGACCTCTTACAGAAAGTCATGAAACTCACTATGTGGCACATTGACAACATGATCATACCTCCCTACACGTCTTATAGAACTCACTTCGTACCACATATTTACAATAACGTATTGACCCTATTTTTTTTTTTAATTAGATTGATTATTCATATGGGGCCGCCAATCCGTGCTTTCAGAATGGGCCATCTGAATTTGTTCTCGAGTTGGTGATTAGTATCTGACATCCAAGAAGACCTAAATTGCTAATTGCTATCACTAACTCTTTTTTAGGCAGAAAAGTCATACTTATAATTAGCTTAAGGACTAACATATATTTTTATTACTTGTTTTATTTTAGTTTCTAAAATTTTTTATTACAAGATTACATATAATCATTGTAAGAGAGAAAAGAGGATATAGAGAATACTATATGATTTGAAGCCTTAGAACTTGTATTTGCTTCCTTAAATTGAGAGTTCACTCTAATAGATCCATTTCTTCCACCGATCCACCACATTAGTTAGTATCAGAACCTGGAATTCGTGAAAATAACTGACTGAAAAAGGTGAGTTATCGATCACAAACGAAGCCAAATAAGATGGGTTATCGACAATAATCAATGTCAAGCACTGTTAACGACAATCAAAACTACAAAGCTTTTCAGCCAGCTCAACTAAATGCATCACTTGATACATCATCTTAAGACATTTTGGAAAGAAACGGGTTGAGAGAAAAAGAAGAATGAAACGCATGTATAATTCGAAGAGCACGTTAAGTAGCAGAAGCTACAAAAGGGGGTTATCATCAAGCCTAATTTTTACTCCATCAAACTAATAAAATATATTATAAAAAGATTTTGGCATAAAGCTCTATAAAATTCAAAACTTCGCCTTAGATAGAAGAGTGCCACTCCATCTTCATCAAAACACCCAAAGTTCAGTTCACCTTTTCATTCCCACCAAACAACTTTTGGTTCTCTCACAGGTAAAAAAGAATGGAAAAAAAAACATGTTCGTTCATAGTTAGAAATGAAATGCAGAACATAGACTTCATGTTTCCTTTTAAGGACAAAGACTGGCTATCCATGCCTAGAAAATGATAAGTAAATTAAGCACAATCATATAGACTTTGGCTAATGTCTCTACCATATGCAGTGTCTACCAACCAACTAACGAAAGAACAAACCAACATTGACATAGCAAACAAGCTACAAAAGACGAAGCACTAAACCTGTTTGCTCTTGCCATGGGCTGCTAACTTCGCGCTCACCTGCTCTTCTGTCAATGGTAGGTAATAGATCCTGGGAGTTGCTTTGGTCTTCTTGAAAAGATCATCTAGAGTCACCACAGGTGGCTCAGGCTTCTTTGGAGGAGGGGGAGGGAGTCGCTGCTCTCTTGCAATAGGTGGAGGGTTAGAAAGCAGCGGTGGTGGCGGCGGCGGTGGGTGAGTTAGTGGAGGTGGAGGAGGGAGTGGCTGCTGCCTGAGGTTTTGCTGATGAGTTGGTTGAGGGGCTTGGGTTTTTTGATGGGGAGGAAGGACCTTAGGAGTTGCTGGAGTGGGGCTGATTTGTGCTGGAGATGGTGGAGGAACCTCCAATCGTGACTTCACCTCTTGAGGATCAACAAACTCTGCTGCAAGGAGACGTCCACCATTTGGGGGCCACTGGATGTTGTAAACAGCCTTTCTGGTTTCTGCAGCCTCTTCCACCGAGGAATACTGCAGAACAAGCAATAAAAAGAGTCGAAAGTAAATATGATAGATAGTGAACGTTGAAATATGTAATGAAATGCTTGAGTGATTCAGAAACAGGCGACTCTACAAAGTCAATATCAAACAAGAATAAGCCAAGCAGATCCAAATTTCATTTACTCTAAAAAAAAACACAACTCAATAAAAGAATTTTGTCCGATCCAGTGAGATGTTGATACTTGGCCTTGATAATTAGTCCCAAAAAAAACAAAATATTGCCAACAGAAGTGATTGGTGCACATTGATCTATAGTATCAGACCAAATGTCAGTGAAAAGCTTCAAGAAATTTAGGCTTCATTTGAGACAACTTTCTTATTGCTTATAAAAGTAGCTTTTTAATAAAAAATTAAAAAAATTTGTACTGTAAAGCTGCTTTAAGAAGCAGTAAGAAAGACGTCCCAAACGAAGCCTTAGTGCTATGGCCCAAATAGCACAAATGGGTCGTGGATTGAAAAGCTAAAAGAAGCGGAGGTGGTTGAAAAGGCATACAGTGACATAGCAGTGGGTCTTGATATGATCCATCCAGAAATCACACACATTTCCCGTTTGTGCAAGCAATTCCTGAACGGCTTTCAGAGTGAAAGGACGAAGAAAGTTGTCTATTCTCAGGGAAGTTGTGGCAGGTTTCTTCGGAGTTGGGACTGCACAAGAAGCCATGTTTCCCAGTCAATAATTATGCAAGAGAAAGTAATCATAAACTACAAGGTTCTGAAAACCTTACCAACGCGCTCCTTAGGGGAATCTGCACTGAGCGTCGAATTAGACCTACCGAATGTGCGACGAGGTGTTGGTTGTGCATTATTCTTTGGGGTCATGGCTATGTTGAGGTGAGGTATTTGCTGTTCAGGAACCTTAATGGTTTCCGGGTTCCACCGACGACGCTTAGGAGCGCCATTGTTCCCAACTTCAGTTTCTAGAAAACAGAAACAGTAAAGTCTAAGACACTGTAGAACTTCTTAATGCAACGAATAAAAAATTAAAGCCAAAATAAGCATGCCACTTAAGACCAGCACATCAACAAAGTATCAAGAAAGTAGACCAAGGTCATAATGAAATGCAGAATGCAATAATGGGATTGGTACACCTTTTTCGTATGTCCATCAACTCTGATAACAAGAAAATGCCACGACATAAAAACAACATTGACGCAGAACTGATTACCATCCACTCTAAATGAACTCTTCATCTTTTATTTGGATCTACATATAACTGTACTCTCATTTCAGCCTAAACAGGCAAATCTACTTAAAAGCATAAGCTTAAAAGCACCACGATCAAATAAAAAAAAAATCTTCTAAAATTTTAAACCTTCAAAAGCATATAACAAAAACAATATTTACTAATAAAAAACAAAATTAGAGATATTCATCTCATTTTAGAATATGGGTGTGCAACGAGACAACAAGATTATAAAATGCCAGAAGTAGCCTTCGAAGGATGGCAGATGTTTGATCATCTATAACCACATTAGTAGCCAAAATCCAGCCTACTTTGATTTATTTGTGTAAGTAACAATTTTAACCAAATCAAATTTCAAAGCCATTTTACTTGAAAATCTAAACAATAAATGACAGCCATTGTAAGCAGCTTGAATCAACTAAAGTTGATAATTTAGACAATCAACGCAGTTAAAATAATAAAATGCAGATCCTTATTTCAAACCTTTATAATAAAACATTCTCTTGAAAATAAATTAAGCATTTGCTTGGCATAGTGTAAATTCTAAAAAAAAATCGTAGGTTCACAACAAAATAATTGGCATAGACTAGAAAATAAACCTTCATGAATTATGTTTCACTAAATCTAAAAGAGATTTGCCAAATACTACGGGAAAGACCCAGCAAGCTGGGTTCAATCTCAAGTGATTCTACCTTTTACGGGTAGTGTCGTGGTCAAAAATGGGACCCATCAAGCTGAAAAGACTTCTTTATGGCACAAAAGCATGCATAATTTAAAGTATCATGATGCCTAACCTTCATTTTGCATTCACTGTCAGCTACTGCTCTAAAGCATGCTCATTGTTTGACATTTATCACTCACTAAACAGCTGAACTTTAGCGTTGTTTGGGCACCCAATAGTTTCTAACTTAATTAAATCAAAATATGTGAAACTCTATAGACCAAATAACAAAATAAATAAATTAAAGCTAAGTAAACTTTCAAATGTGCCTTTTTATCAAAGGAATACCATATATGAGGCTCATCTGTAACTCATCAAAATCATATTTCAGAAACTAGTGTTACAACTGTGGCAATGCCCGAACAAAAAAAATACACACATGAATAAAATTATATATATATATATATATATATCAGATGCAAATTTCAGCTGACTTGGCTCAATTTAACATTCTAACTTGATTAGCAACAAGGATGTACCACTTTACAATCAATATAAGAATAGTAACAAAACCAAACCACTTTCAAGTTTTCCTTCTTTAAATGAATCCATTGTGTTAGTTTCCACTTTCCATAGAGAGGAAAAAAAAGGTTGACCAACCGCTTCCTCCAAATGAAGGTTCAAACTAAAATATGCAATATCTATTAAAAAAGCACAGAAAGCAACTTTTAAAAACATATAAAATTGCAGCACCATCAAAATCCATTTTTATTAGATGTAAAAAGTAATAAATTAGTCCAACAAGTCTGACGCAATCAGAAGTAACAAATGCATTGAAGTTATGGATGTTGGCGTGTTAGGAGAAGACGTTACTTGCATTACAAGGTTCAGTGTTCAGAAAAATTGAAATGTTATGCATAGCAACGAACAAACTAGGAAGTTTTAAGACAGAACCTTAAATTAATATATAGCACTGATAGGATTAACAAAGGTAAACAAGGAAACTCGCTTTCATACTTTTTCCATTTTGGGATTTTTGCTGGTGCAACACCTTAACATATGAATTTACTAATATCAGCCTAATCTTAATATTAGGGGCACAGTATCCTATATATTCTTGCCCACTATACAGCTTTTATTATCTAACTTCAACCTTAGATGAGTTAACTAACCCTAAAGAATGAGCCCTGTGACATACCAACATGATTGACGCAATCTAGTCAATAACTAAGCAAGAGCAAAAAAAATTTGTCTAACAAGCTTAGGTTGAACCACCAAACCAATATGAGCATGCAGTGGGGTGGGTGCTTTGATTATCAAGGTGAACTTAAGACTGCATAACTTCAACAAAATATTCCTTTTTTGTTAACACTGACTGAGTGAATATATTTGGAACGTATACTAGTAATATTTAAGGATTCAGATGAATATGATGACAAATTCTCAAGTTTATGAAGGCAAAACAATAGAAGTCAATTTTATTATGTTAAATTCAAAACCTCTTACGTGAGGATCCACCTCATAGTTGAATTATATATAAATAGAATGCATGAGTCATATCTACTTCAAAATATGAATGCAACAAAAAAAAAATATGACTAGACATTTAAGAATTAGGCTGGAAAGCAATATGTTTAAAATAGATATGGTGGGTATAGTCCGTTGGGTCACAACAACAATAGAGGCAACAAATCTATTGCATTGAGACCCATCAACTAAGATTTCTCAGAGTAACATTGCACGCACTCCTTTGGATACTAAAATCATCGCAAAAACCAGGAGAAAAACATATACATACTACATAGTTCATGTTATAAATCATTTCGTTAAGTGCACAGTTAAACTCTACAAGGCATAAACCTATATTCAATAGTTAAATTTATCTAAATATCCATGATATTCGCCACACTACTTGTTGCGCCTCATGTTGGTACACAAGAATTCAAGCATTTTCTCAAATGAAAATATTTAATTGAGATTCCAATACGAATTGAACCTATGATTCATGATTTAACCAGCGAATAAACAGGGTTGTAGAAGACAATAATACTACATTATTCATGCCAAAAAAAAACTTGATTTAATAGATTTCACAAATTGGTCAAGAAATTTAGCAGTGCTGACCATGAGCATAAATGTTTTCATATCAATTCATTGATAACTACAATAAATAAATAAAAGGAAGACGAAAGGTTACTGTGCCCATCCAGGGAACATCATGTTTACCTTCCATCTTTCTCTTCTCAGTAAGAGCTGCAGGCTTAACATCTTCTACAGCAGTAGCTTTCATTTCAGGAGAAAATTTGCTCACTGCATCAACAGAAGCTCTTCCCTCTAACTCAGCATCCACCTCTTTTACCTCAATTTTGCTAGTTGGTTCCTCAGACTTGGTATCAACTTCCATAAGCTTACTTTCCAACATGTCCTCCTCCATTGACTCATCACCAGAACTCCTATCAAGATTCAATTTTTCAGGAGAACCTGCTTCAACACAATCTTCCTTCTTGGGAAAGACAAGGGTTAAAGCATCTTCTATATCCGCATCTTTCAAAGACACATGCTTCTCACTCACTTCTTGTTGACAAGAAACATAACTCTGAACAAGATATTGTTCATTGGCTACATTTCTGTCATTTGCCTCATGTTCATCTGATGAGTGGTTCTGACCCATTTTTTGCCCATCAGAGACTTCAATATTAACACCCACTTGCTCACCAACGTCATGGTACTTAGCTTCCTCTTGCTCATCAACAGCCATGCAGAAATCTCTAGTACCAGTGCGGTAGCTGCTGGATGATGATTGCACCACTTCCTGTTTAACAACTTCTAGTTCTAAAGGGAAATGATCAGCAGACAAGTTATCCTTTATATTATTCTTTTCATTAATTGATACAGAATCGATAGAATTTGATTCATATTTTACTTGAAATCCTAAATCTTGGCTGATCTCAGATACCTGATTGCTTTGTTCCGACTGGATGACAGTTGAATCCACTATGAGAGGCTCAAAATCATCCTCTGCTTCAGCATCCTCACCTTGCATGCTAGATTGGGAAGTAATATTCTGGTTTACTGATGCAACGCCCTCCAAATCATCTGCAGTAGCTGCCTTCTCCTCATCTGTCTCAGCTATGGGATGCATCGAGTCATCAAATTTCTCCACAAGCTCGTCATCATCAACTTGTGTGCCAGATTGGGCAGTAATATTCTTGTTGTCTGGTGCACTGCCCTCCGAATCATATTTAGTAGCTGCCTTTTCCTCATCTGTCTCAACTAAGGGAGGATTTAACTCCTCAAACTTCTCCTCAGGCTCAGCATCCTCGTCTTGCGTGCCAAATTGGGCAGTACTACTCTGATTGGCCAGTGAAATGCCCTCCAGATCACCTGCAGTAACTTCCTTCTCTTCATATGTCCCACGTATGGGAGGCTTTGACTCCTCTAACTTCCCAAGCTTGGCATCCATACCCTTCATTCCAGAATGAGAAGGAGCTGCATTCTGGTTGACAACTACACTACCCTTCAATTCATCTGTAGAAGCTGCATTCTCTTCATCTGCCCCAACTAAGGAAGCAACTTCAATTGCATCACAACTTTGACCTTCACTTCCTTGGTTCCCGTCAAGAATGCCAAGATTAATGTTTACCATGGATGCATCTTTATCAATATTATTATCCTCAGCCAACAGGGGTTGTGTATTATCTGCTCCTTCCAGCTCTACATCTTCCTCATCAGTATTATTTTCTAAATCTAAATTGGGGTCAGCACCATTACCCAATTCTCCTGCATTTTCAGATTGCCTTTCTTTTTGTATGGCTTCATCCAATCGCTTAACCAACTCCTCTTTTAAACCTTTAGTAGCCAATTTCCTTCTTCGAAGCTCTTCTCGAAGCTCAGTAACCCTCCATTGGTCAATAGGTTTATTATCAAGCACAGGGTACTGAGACAACATCTTCTTAAGATTGATAAAAATAACTCAAGATTGTCTTCAAAATCTAGGCAAAAAGTGAATTCAAGTTACAGGCATGAGAAATCAAGCATATGCAGCATACAACGAGAAATAATAACCAACAAAAAGAAAAATCAAGTAAACATCATTCGTAAATCATTATGAATAGGGCAGTAAATGAGCTAAACCTCATAGTACTGAATTCAAGCTCACTATTTTTTCATATAGATTGAGCCAAGCTTGCGTACGACCCAAGTTTTTAAATTTTTTCAAGTTCTTTTACATCCTTTTTAGGTAGTTCAACTCCAAACCAAGCTTTAATATAGCTTAGTTATGTAAATGTGTGATGCTAATAATCTAAACATGCATTCCAGCTATCTAACATAAGTCTTTTTATAACTGATCATAAAAATTGACATGAATTTATTCAACATCTTTTATAATCTTTTTAAAATACAACTTCAGACAAAAACTATGAAAAATCAAATCCATACTAGAAGAATTTCTCTACATAAACTTTCATCATAATTACACCTCTATTATTATACTCCAATTGAAATGTTTAGTGCTCAAACAAGTTGATTCATTAACATGAAATAAGCCTATAAATGAAGCACCAATGAATTATCAAATGGACATTTAAACAATCCCCCATTGAACAACTTACTGAACAGGAATTATAATACACATGCAGGAGCAATGCTCGAGATAGTTCATTTACTTTCCAAGCTTCATAAATCAAGCTTAAGCTTTTTCAATTATATAATTAAACAAACATAATAAAATCTTAATCAGATAATATTGAAAAGTTTGTCAAATATGCTTATTTGCTCACACCTCTAATCTGAACATATATTTTTGGTGGGTTGAGTTTTTTCAGTGATAGAACTACGACTCAAAAAACGTTCTCGGAGCATAAAGCAATGCAAAAAAAAATCCAAATTTCACCAGACGATGCCCTCAGCAAAGCAAACTTCAGTAAAAATTAAAATTTAGCACATCGCATTGAAATATCAGGATATCTGCATTAGCATTACAGTAGCACTTACACCAATTTAGCGGGTTGATGAAGAAAGAAAGAAGAATGCAAAAAGCAGAGGTTAATCAAATAAAACAATTAAAAGAAAATACAAGAATCTAAACTGTGAGATAATGTGTTTCAAACAATTCACGGAACTCAGTGATATTCTAATCTACTCATACAAAACGTAGCAAACAAACCAAAAACACAAGGAACAGGTGCAGGGTACGAGGTGGTGCTTACCAGTAAAAGTTTTCAGAACGATTGTAGCATAGGGGTTGGTTTGGGGGATCGGAGCTCAGACAAGAGCCAAACGAGAAACCCTAGTTCCAGAACAGAAAAAAGTCATTAGAGGGAAAAAAAAAACCGGAAACTCAAAAGGGCGAAATCCGGGAAGAAACATCCTCGGCACCGTATGGCCGAAACCCTTGGATTTCTTCCTGGAAAAAAGAAGAAAAAAAAAAACTACGTTGATAAAAAGGGACGAAAAAATTAAAACCCAGCGAGATAGAAAGTGGTAAAGGGTATGGGATGGAGGGGAAGATTTAGAAGAGGATCTCTAATAAGTAGCAAAAGAGGAGAGGAATGGAGATCGCCGCATCCGATTCTAGGGTTTCCAGATGCAACGCCTTCGCTGTTGGCTCCGTGCTCGCGGGGCTTCGAATGAGGGGACGAAGCGAGCGAGCGGGTGGTCGAGAGCTTAGATTTCGCCATTTCAGAATGGGAATTATAAATTGGACCGGCTTGGTCCACTCCACTGTTCCGGTTTTCCGCCTGCTTAACTGGCTTACGTGTTGGACTGAATTCGGGCCGGATTAAACCGGATTAGGACTTAATTGCTCGTACTTATTTGATCGGTTCAGGTCCGGTCAAATAAATTGAAATTCAATTAGAGGTTATTTGGTTAATGTTGCATCTAAGCTATGAATAATAACATAACTTTTATAACAAAGCAGAAAATAAGACTGAGAATTAGAAGATCTAAAAAAGAGGTGCTCTATGATATTGAAATTATAATAATTAACTCAAATATATAATCTAGCTTAAATTTATTATATTAATTTTATAAATCATTCAAATTTATAAATATGCAATATATATATTAGCGCTTATAACTTATAATTTCTAAAAAAAATTTCAAAGCCTCATAATTTTTCTCTCCCAAAATTCTGTTTAAAAGAATTATGACTTTACATTTTCACATTATTTATTAGCACTTTGTCTCTTTCTTATTTTTAGAAGTTGTTTGATTTGAAGTAAAATAAATATATAAATATTACAAATGTAGAGATTTTGAGAATATTGATGTTTGGTTTGAAGTAAATAAAAGTAATGTAAAATTTTAGTATATGTCGAATGTACTCTTTAGTATAATTTTGATGTATTTGGAATTCGTTCAATTTGAAGAATTTCTAAATACATTATATATGCATCATCATTGATGCCATTTGTCTTTATCACTGTCTTTGTTGTCACTCACCACCACCACAATCATCATTGTGACTTACCTCGATCACTATTGTCGGCTGTCACCCACCACCATCATCATATGTCCTACTATCATCGGTGACCAACCAACCACTATCGCTAGTTGCTATCGTCAGCCACATCACCATTATCGGGCACCAATCGCCACAATCTTTTGACTTTACATCGCATTGATTTTATTTTTTACACTCATCTAAACAAATCTAAAATGTTTTAAACATGTTATATCTCTTTTACATGTTATTTCTTTTTCAATCAACCAAATAATCTATGAAGCACTTTGCACTAGCCGTCTTGACCGCAATCAATAATAATCATTTTACATGCCTTCGCATTTTGTAGAGATTATTAAATGCAGAGTCCGGACACGTCCGGAGGCTAATATATATGTGCCACGTCACTCAATGTATATGCATTGGGTGACATGAGGTGTCCGAATTAACCTTCGGATGCGTCCGAACACTGCTTGTAATAATTTTTCTTCATTTTTTGGCTTCCCAAGTCGTCTTTTCCGTTGCAAGCCCATGAGAACCTTACTAGATTTTAGAGTCCTGACTGGATGAGCGAACTGTTACTCCAAAAGATGAAACTATTTTATGAAAAGTAAGATACGCATATTCCAGATATGAATGCTTCCTATTTAGGAGGTTAAGGACATTCTCATAATAGAAATGACAATGTTACAGTAGATCATCATTATAAAAGCGATGTGTTTCATGACCACTATAGATAGAGAATTGTGATAAATGAAGAATAATTTTGAAGAGCATATTGTAGAACTATTGATTTTTTTATTTAGCATTGGAATATTGTAATTGATACCATACTGTGCAAAATTATACATAATTCTTATTGATCGGGTCAATGACATGTTCATCAGAATACCTTGCCCCTCTCTAACTAGTCCTTAGTTGTGAGAACAAGCTTTTAGTTGCACATTATTGTGCATTACTCACTCTAATAGTAAAATTAACATTTATTTGTATTTATTAGTACAATATAATATATAATTATAATTATAGTGTTTATATTTTTAATTTTTTATATAATATACAATATATTTATAATTATATTATTTAATTTATATTAAAATTTGTAATATAATCTAATAAATAG
>NW_021319360.1:924924-1027428 GCF_001605985.2 Dendrobium catenatum | reverse complement strand
CAAAGACTCGAACCCAAGACCTCTTAGTTGGAAGTATAAACTCTCAACCAATAAGCCAAGGTGAGCACTGAAGGTGTTTATTTATTTTATTTTTATATAAAAAAATTATTTGATATCTGAAAAATATATTATTATTTAGATATTGATTAAATTAATTTAAGTGATACTTACAGTGGTTGTCGGCACCAGCACTCAGAGGCGGCGCTTGTAATGCCAGATTGCCAGTTGACAGTGGCTAAAGATGGCAATTATTGGTGGCCGATGGAGGCTAGTAGTGGCTGAAGGTGGTAATCGTCTAGTCGACCACTAACAATAATATATGTTTTGAGAAATAATCAAAGCACCTAAAAAATGATTTTGAATATTTTAAAAATGATCTTGCTTTATTTTTGAAAACTAAAAAAATAAAATATGTAAAAAATGCATTAAAATATATTAAAAAAATAAACAATGATGCTAAATAGACGCTAAAAGATTGATCTCTTGGAGCTTCCATATTTTTAATTGGTTAAAGCCTTAAAGGAGAGTTTTTGCGGAAAGTTTAAAAATACATAAAGTATTAAAATATTGATAGAAAATTTTATAATGTGGGCTCATAT
This sequence comes from Dendrobium catenatum, assembly GCF_001605985.2. NCBI lineage: Eukaryota > Viridiplantae > Streptophyta > Magnoliopsida > Asparagales > Orchidaceae > Dendrobium > Dendrobium catenatum. The sequence goes on along the minus strand of NW_021319360.1, from coordinate 1,026,829 downwards.
ATAAATATTAATTATATATTATATGTGTTGTGTCCTGGAGTATTCGCGGTGGTAGAGAAATATATAGTTTAATGTCTTAAAATTGTATGAAGATCCAGCACACAATCAGATAAGAAAGAGAGTGTAGCGTTCATAAGAGACACCAGAGTTTTAACGTGAAAACCCTTGAAAAGGGGGAAAAACCACGGGGTCTGGCCCAGTTTGAATGAATCCACTAGAATTTACAATCAATTATAAACGAGGCCCTTCCTTGGGAGAAGGCATTGGCTTGATGGTACGAATATACATCATATAGAAGACATGTTTATTTGGTTAGCACGACCATAGTCGATAGGATAGAGGTCAGAAAGATCGTTGTCTGGTGATGGAGGTCAGAAAGACCATAGTAGGCGACGGGGGTCGGAAGGATCATAGTCGGCAGGAGATCGGGGTCAGAAAGACCATTGTCTGGTGATGGAGGTCGGAAGGACCATTGTAGGTGATGGAGGTCGGAAGGATCGTAGTGGTAGGGCGATATTTTGGTAGAACTACAGGCATCAGGCGGTGGTCCGGCAGAAGTTCGGGCCTCAGGTGGTAGTCCGGTAGAAATCCAGGCCTCATATGGTGGTCTGACAGAAGTCTGGGCGTCAAGTGGTGGCCTGAGAGTAGTCCGGGCCTCAAGTGGTTGTCCGGTAGAAATTCGAGCGTTAGGTGGTGGCCTGGTGGAGCACAGAGCCTCAAGTGGTGGTCCGACGGAAGTCTGGGTCTCAGGTGGTGGCATGCTGTAGCACAGGGCCTCAAGCGGTGGTCCGACGGAGCAACGACGTCAGGCGGTGGTCCGACGGAGGTGAGGGCCTCAAGTGGTGGTCCGACGGAGCTCAGGACCTTAAGTGGTGGTCCGGCGGAGCAACGACTTCAGGCGGTGGTCTAGCAGAGGTGAGGGCCTCAAGTGGTGGTACGTCAGAGTAACGACGTTAGACGGTGGTGTAACGGAGGTGAGGGCCTCAAATGATGGTCCAACGGAGCAACGATGTCAGGAGGTGATCCGGCGGAGGTGAGGGCCTCAAGTGGTGGTCCAGCGCAGCAACGATGTCAGGCGGTGGACCGCCTCAGGTGGTGGTCCGACGGAAGTTCGGCGGTGGTCGAGGAGGAGCTTCTTCCTTCTTTTTAGTCTCTTCTTCCTTCTTCTCTTCTTGCTTCGGTCCCCTTTCAAAAGGAATGAGGGGTCTATTTCTATATTTATGGAGTGACATGACTCGTAAATAGGTGAGAGATCAAGGGTAAATGGGGAGTGGTTGGATGGATGGCCGATACTGAATCCCTTGATAATGCACCATTCGACAGACATTTGAAGGCCTTAATGATGTTGGAATTCAACTATCTTGGGCTCGCTGGATTTGTCTCACCGAGCTGCTCGATTCGATTATAAGCATGTTATGTTTGGAAACCGTTTGCTAACCCAAATTGTGGTTCGAACTTTCCAATAGCGCTTCGAGTCCTTGATTTGGACTCATTTGGGCTCGGATTAAGTCGAATTTGGTGTCGTTGGATTCGTATTTCCGAGACTTTTAGTTCGACTATAAGTTTGTTGAAATCAGAGTTCGGATGGTCCCAGTTTTAATTTTGGAAGTTTCCAATTTGATTTTGCATCGAGATTCGTGCCGATCAAGATATTTTTTTGATGACGTATCAATATGCTATCTAAATTTTAAGCCGGATCAAATTAAAAATTAAAAATGGCCAGGCTTTAGAGGCATCTCATTAATTTTCAGAAATTTTAATAAAATAATATATACTAAAATATAAATAAAATCATTAAATTCTAATAGCTTGGATATGTGATCAAATTAGCATTGATGCATAAATAGAAAATTCATTCAATTAAGCTTGACCCTTGATGCAAGTTTATGAATTAAAATTTTCAACACCGAGTTTAAGCTTATCCGAACCTTGTTTTAGACAAATTTAGGCTTCGTTTGGGACGGCTTTCTTTCTACTTCTTAAAATAGCTTCCTAATACAAAAATTAAAAGCTACTTTAAGAAGCATAAATCAAGCCGCCCAAAACGAAGCCTTATAAAGGAAACAAAAGTTATGATGAGACTAACCAAAATACATCATAGGTGCATTGAAATAGTCCTAAATGAAGCATCCAAAGTGTAGTTGAAAACTTCATGTTCCTATTTGAGGGACCAAATGATTTTACGAATATTATGTATTTACAATCAAAATGAACATGTTGATAAGAAGAATCTAACGAGCTCTATATTATTAAATTTTGATATCACTAAAGCACTCAAATTCCTAAAAAATTTTATAATGAACACTAATTACGGGTGTCAATATTTGACACGACCCGAATCCGACCCAAAAATTTTGGGTTAGGGTCAACTCAAACCCGAAACGGGTCGGGTTCGGGTTCAACATTTCGACCTGTTTTAAAATGGAGTCTGTTTCGGGTTAACCCTTTGACCCGAAGTTGACCCGTTTTGACCCGAAAACCCAATTTTGACCCATCAACTCGAGATTGAGCCATTTTTGACCCGAAAAAGATGAGATAGACCAGTTTTTTACTCTAAAACTAGCAATTTTTTGTTGGAAACGGGTCATTCGGGTCGTGTCGGGTTGACCCGAATAGTGCCGGGTCAATTTTGGGTTCGGCCCGAACCCGACCCGTGACCCGAAATTGACACCCCTAACACCAATCACCCAATAGAATATTTAATAATTTAGGTTAAAATAATCGAAATATCTATATAAAAAATTATAAATAAACTCTAAATTTTGCATGATCTACATCTTAGATTATTCAATTCAGTCATATCTCATTATTTTTTCTCTCATGAACTTCTCTTATTTGTATATTTATGAATTTTTGTGCAATGCTTACACAAAAAAATCTCACTCTATCACTATCAATTTTCTATTGCCCATCAAATAAATAGAAACATCTATTGAGCTTACAGCATGATCTTCACTGTGCATATATTTATTCTAAAAAAATTAAAGAAAAAATGAACCTCCACAAAAGTTACTAATACTATAAAATTGAAAAAATAAAAAAAAAATAAAAAAATAAAAAAAATCAACTCAACATAACATTATAATTTTTTTTTTTTTTTTTTTTTTTTTAAAAAAAAAAAAAAAAAAAAAAAAAACCCAAAAAAAATTTTAAATTTTTTTTTTTTTTTTTTTGTAAAAAGAAAGGGAATAAACTTCTCTTAAAACTACAATTGTTAATCAACTGCCCCTTCACCTTTTATTTGCTTTGAATGCTTCAGAAAGGAGTTTTATTTTCAAGGAATTCACAGGAGCTACTGCGTCGAAGTTGGATTCTTGGCATCGGAATTGATCGAAGAAATACCTGCTTAACATAAGGAATCATTGCTTAGGCAATATTTTATACAGTATAGGATTGACTGACTTCAATCCAAAAATAAGTAATAGTAAAACAATCAAACAATCATTGCTTAGGTATTATTTCCCTTTATAAGGACAAGAATATTAAAGATTAGTGTTCTTCCTCGCAAATCTATTTTGGCTTTTTTCTCACATTTAAGGTCTGTTTGTGACGGCTGCAATTTTTATAAAAGCGATTGTAAAGTTGTTGTAGAGAAAATAATCAATTTGTAGTAGCTTTTTTATAATTGTGATTGTAGTTCGAAAAAGCAAAGTAGGAAGAAAGCTATCCCGAACAGACTCTTAAAATAGATAGTTTTGAGTTTGCACGCGCAGTTCACTGGGTGAGCGAAGTTGTTTCCTCCTACGCGGCTCACGTTCAAACTCCTAACTGCCCCCAAAAAAGATAGTTTCTTCTTTAAATTACAGAAGGTAAAGAGAAGTATCACAAGCAAATTCTAATGCGGACGGATGTCTATTATGCGTCTGAAAGAGGGACATTATGAGAGAGAGATTTCAAACGAGAAACAATGGTATGAGAAGATTAAACTTTTTGGAGAAAATTGAACTTTTTGCAGAAAACTAAAATACAAGGATGGAATTCGGAAGATTTCTCAATAACCTGCACCATGGATCCAAAACTATGAGGATTATGACAAAAAAAACTTATCCCTATGGCTACAATGGCATTATTTGGGTTATTATCTCCTTAGCTGCTTCTCTTTGGTGGAAATTTTGACAATTTTAAGTGAAGAATCCTTTCTTAGATTTATATGAATCTTTGAAAGCCAACGAAGACTCATTCTAAAAAATAATACTTCAAAATTCATAAATTCTACTTTCTTGTTGACAATATACCAAAGCAAGGAGTTGGAGAACGATTCAGAAATAGACATTCCATCTATAATAATAAGACATCCTCTTTCATACCAGCTCTTTGCTCAGCAGCTCGTTCTCTCTCTCCAATCTCCAACTCTTCTGCTCAAGATAGTTTAAGTGTTCCTGAAACCAGCAAAAACAACAATACATATTAATCCTTAAAACAAATCAATAATCTCTTTTCATGTCAACCATAAATCAAACCATACTTGCTTTTTAACTCTTGAACGAGCTGCAGATTCCCTGTTCTTCAACTTCCTAACCTGCCTCCTTTCAAATTCTCTGTCCACAATGCCATCCTCTGTCATCTTATTTATCTGATCACTTTGAGTTGTTATATCAAACAAGCTTTCCTGGGACCCCATTTCCATGGCAAGAGCATTCTCTGCTAAGCCTGAACCGATTATGGGACTTCCATAATACGGGAATTTTGATTCTAGAAGTAATTCCAATCTCTGTTGTAGATCAAACAGTGAAGGCCGAAACCATGGTTGGTAACTAAGACATTCTGAACTATTTCTCAGTCCATAGTCAGAATTCATCAAAAGATTTGGCAAATTCGGATCAAAATTCATTCCTTGCTGCATGCAGAGCTCGTTTCCATTCCAATCTCCATCAGAGAAACTGTAGAACCTCGTGGAACTATTATTTATACTTGGTGAATAAGTAGGTATGGAATTATTTAAAATTCGATTGTTTAAGACATCAAGAATTTCGCTGCATCTGCTTGGAGTAGAGCTTGCAATATTCTGATTGATCAAGTATGAAGAATATGGTGGTGTGTTGGGATAACGGCTAGTTAAAATGGAACTTGTATTGTCCAATTCATGAGTGATGGAGCTAGAATCCAGAGTGGTTAGGCAGGAAGAAGGTGGAGTGTTTTGAATCGGATTTAATGGTACAGAGGAGGCCGGGTTGTAATCAAATTGTTTGTGGTTAGGAAAGTCTTGGGGAAAAATGTTCTGATTCCCGTAGATTTCAGAAACGTGGGGTAGCCATTGTGAGTTGGGCTCCATGGTGTTCCTGCATTTTAGAAAACATAACTGTGAACATATATGAAATTGATACATTCAAACAATTCATGTACTTCAACTTAACGAAACATGCTGTTTGTTTTTTAAAGGAGAAGAATGAGTTTGAAAAGTAAGAAAAAATTGTGAAATATCTGAAAACAAAATGAAGAACTTCCATTCAATGGCGTTGAAAGATTTAAACAAGAAAGCTAATGCAAATTCTGCAAGCTCGATAAGAAAGCAATCCCGTCCATACACATGTAAAGCAACCTTGCACTTAGATATATATACATAGAAAGGCTACAATAACATGTATGAAATCAGTCTTACAAAAATATATAAATGATCAGTTCAGCCTTCTCCGCTTCTCTGCTTTTCCGTATGCAGTTCTATTCTTGCTTTACGTATACACAGGAACTTTCCTGTAAAGTTGTGCCTTTCTTCATGGTATCATAGCCAATTGGCTCACAACCCCAATCCCTACAAATGGCCTCATCCCCCACTTCTCACACAAGTGGATCTCAACAGATAACTTCTCAGAAAACCTTCATATACCCTCCTCTTTGAAGTTTCTCATCTCCAACATTAAAAACATGGTGCCCATACAACTATCAAATGACAACTAGCTAACATGGAGATCTCAAGTTCTAAAGTTGTTCCGCGCCAACACCTACGTTTCTTGCCTCGACAAAACCTCAGTTGTCCCTCCGCGCCTCATCATCCAGGCCGACGGTACATCCCACTCGAACCACTGGACATTAATCAACCAGAATCTTGTAGCCGCCATCTACTCACCCTATCTCCTATCATTATTCCCTATGTCCTCAACCTCGACACCTGCTCCGACATTTGGATTACCTTGGAACGTCGTCTGCAAGAAACCAACCGTTCCAGAGAAATACAATTAAAAAATGAACTCCACTATATCTCCATGGGCAACTCAACCATGCTTCGTCCATCAAAACCTTAGTAGACAATATTACTACCACCGGATGTACTATCGATACTGAGGATATCCTCTTGTACACACTTAACGGCTTACCCCTTTAGTACCAGGCATTCAAGACGTCTATCCACACCAAACTACCCATAAGCTTAGAGGACCTTTATTCACTTATTATCAGTGAAGAAATCAACGCGACAGTTGAATCAACCAAGGAATCAACAACCCCGAACATTTACTCCACTCTTAACCCCACTTGCGACCATGGCCGTGGCTGCGTGCGCAGGTGCTTCAATCAATTCTCCAGTCGAGTTTACTTCAATCAATATAGCAGTCGAAAACCAACAACATCATACAACCTGCCCACCTCCTCAACCATCATGTGCCATATCTATTGAAAAAGGGGTCACCTCCAACCCGAAAACCACCTCAAAATGGATCCTCGACTCGAGAGCCACCTCCCAACTGACAAATAACATTGACAATCTCTTCCAACCAGTGGAATACTATGGCAACGATAATGTCACAATCAGATATGGTTGCTCCCTCCTCATCACCCATTCTGGTCAAAGATTACTTCCCACACCTACTCGTAAGCTCTTTCTTCCCAACCTTCTTCATCTTTCACAACTATCTCACAACCTCCTTTCAATTTATCACCTCATGAATGACAATAATCTTTCGGTTGTTTTTAACACTTCTGGTTTTCACATCAAGGACCCAAAGACAAACTCAATTCTACTCTCAGGACCATGTCATGACGGCCTCTATCCGCTCTCCACTTACTCCGTCCACAATCACATACATCAAGCTTTTTCAACCACCGTCCCTCCTTCACTTTGCTGGCACCACTGCTTAGGAAATAATCATCAACAAGTCCTAGCTACTATATCCAAACGAAACAACTCTTTTGCAATACAATTATCCATTTCTCTTTGTTCCTCATGTAAGACATCAAAAGTTCATAAGCTTCCTTTCTCTATATCTACTAATCACCACTACAAACCTTTAGAATTAATCCACACTGATGTTTGGGTTCGGACTCGATCCCTTTAGAATTAATACTACGTACTTGTTGTAGACGCCTCGTCTCATTTTTCTTGGGTTTTTTCCTCTCATGCATAAATTAGATGTTCCCTCAACTTTTATAAAATTTCATAAGGCAATTGAAAAACAACTATCCCTCAAAATTAAATGCCCCTGCAGCGATGGAGGAACCGAATTCATAAACCACACTTTCCAAAATTAGCTATAGCTACATGGCATCTCTCATCAAATAATTTGCCCCTATACCTCTGAAAAAAATGGCCCAGTTGAACGAAAAGATCGCCACATCATAGAAACCATGAGAACCCAACTCACACAACACATCTTCCTTACAACTTATGGCTTATTACTCTACTTACCGCCATATATCTCATCAACCTCATGCCTTCACCAAAAACCTCAAACAAACCACCTCATCAACTATTATACAAACATCCACCCACCTACAATCACCTAAGAATATTTGGTTGTGCTTGCTTTCCTCTCCTTCCCCCCAAAACCCGTCACAAATTTTCAATAAAATCGCCACCCTCCTTATTCATCGCTTATGCCACATCCTACAAAGGCTATAAGTGTCTCGAACCCACACCTCAGGCTGCATCTAGATCTCTTGTCATGTCACCTTTGACGAATCCACCTTCCCATACTCCATTACCTCAACCATACCTCCCAAACTTCCTACACTTTCTCTAACCCTCACCTACTCCTACCAACATCTCTTATACCCACTTGAACTCACCAAACCGAACAACTAATCTCAACACTTCCATAGTAGCCAAACACAAGTCCAGCTGAACAAATCACTCACAAACAAAAACTCCCTCTCCACAAACAACATCACCTATACCCACCCTCACACAATCCAATCACCCAATGATCACTTATCTACAAACGAGCTCACTCAAATCACGTCAAATTCTGAAACTTCATAACCATCTCACAACCACCTTAGCCGATCCCACTACATATGCTGAAGCATCCAAACAACCTCACTGGAGATCAGTCATGGCAACAGAATTCTTAGCTTTACAACAACAAGGAACTTGGGTCCTTGTCCCTCCAATCAAATAAACCTATTCTAGGTTGTCTTTGGACCTACAAAACAAAACGTCATGCCAATGAATCCATTGCCCAATACAAAGCTTGCGTTGTAACACAAGGCAATCATAAAAAATATGGTCTCAATTATACAGAAACCTTCGGCATTGTAGCCAAATTTCCCTCCATTTGTGTCCGCACCACCACCCTCACAAAAAATTGGCCAATACATAAAATTAAATGTATCAAATGCAGCAATCCTCATATGCTGAAATCATTTTACAACAAGCGGGGCTAACCAAGTGTAACCCAATTTCTAACCCTTCCCACACCAAACCATATCCTTATCTCAAATTCAAGCACCTATCAGCAACTCACAGGCTCTCTTAAATACCTCACCATAACTCGCCCACATATCTTATTCGCAATTAACACTCTATGTCAGCACATGCACGACCCACTTTCTCCACATTATCATCTTCTCAAACGCCTCCTAAGATACCTTAAAGGTATACTACATTTCAGCATACTCATCTCCACCTCCTCTTTACAGCTCACTGCCTTTTTTGATGCCGATTGGGCGAGCGATCCCTCCACCCGCTGCTCAACATTTGGTTATTGCTCTTTCCTAGGCGACACAATCATCTCATGGATAGTAAGGAAATAGCAAACTGTGTCCCGATCCTCATCCAAGGCAGAATATCGAGCATTGGCTGTAGCAACCGCCGACATTCTAAGGCTATGACGTCTTCTCTCAGACTTTAATATTCCTCGGCCAATGCCAAACGGATATTCACTATGAAAATACATCCCCAATTGCTCTGGCCAACAACCCTGTGTTTCATGTTTGGACCAAACACATCAAAGTTGGTTTTCATTTCATCCGCGACCATATTTAAGCAGAGGAAGTCCGAGTGGTACCTATCAGAACAACATTCCAGATTGCAAATATCCTGACCTAGGTATCTTCTCCTCCGCTCCAAACTAATAGTTCAACCTTCCCTATTAACTTGCCGTGGCGTAAAATCAGCAACCTCTACCTACATAGTATCAGCAGCACAATCTGACAATAACAGACATGTAGAGCAGTACTCATCTCTAGAACATGTATGAAATCAGTCTTACAGAAATATAGAAATGATCAGTTCAGCCTTCTCCGCTCCTCTGCTTTTCCCGTATGCAGTTCTCTTCTTGCTTTACGTATACACAGTAACTTTCCTGTAAAGCTGTCTTTCTTCAGTAAATTCTCAAAATGTTAAAAATTGAAAAGATTTTAAGATTCAAACTTGAATTAAAAGAGAAAAAGAGACGTAATGAGGAGATATTATATAAATATTCAGGATTAATTTAACTTAAAATCAAAGAAAAATAGAATTTCATATTAAAATAAAAATTTGCAGCTTAAAAACAACTATTCGATAAGATTAAACATAAATTCTGAACGAAATCTTTCAACGAAAAAGCCCTCAATGTTTAAGAAGATTGAGATTTTTACAAGATAGCATTATGATAGATAGGAATTAAAAAAAAAACAACAGCTTAAAGAAAACAATCGAACGAGGATGAATCACGAAGAAAAATAAAGGAAAAAAGCGCGTTAAGAAAAGCTGAAACTTTGAAAGCACTGTAACGATAAGAGTGAATACATACTTTGAAATGAGTGCAATCTAAAGCGAAACGATCGAATTCAGCCAGAGATGAATACTTGCTTGTTTGATTCTAAGCTTTTGTCTGTATAACATTGGAAGTTAATAAACTAAACTGAGAGAGCAAACGCACGAGAGAGAGAGAGAGAGAGAGCTTTTCAAAGGTCGCCGTTTTCGGAGTGGAATGGACCAGAATGCCATTATATATAGTCCTCTGAAATTTCGTTCGGCGTTTATTTCATCAAAATTACGATAAGCTTCCTCATTTTGGTGCTTAAAAAGTGATTAATCGGTTAATGGAAAAATAATTATGAAAATTCGCATATTATAGTCTACATAATACAAGTTCTTACGAGTTATTCACGTTGTTTGCATGTTTTTTATAAAAAATAAAAATAAAAACTTCTAAAAATATAATATACGCTGTATATATATATATTTCAAAATTGCACTTTGAAATAATAAAAACGTGATTTAATTGAAAATTTGTTTAATTAAGATTTTAATCTCCTGGATTAATTAAGGAAAAATTCTAACTTCTGCTTTATTATTGAGTGTTAAAATACTCACAATCATCCTTAGTAAATTTATTATCTTAGCGTTGATTTAGATATTGCAAGCTGCACATAAAAAAAAAGGAGAAAATTTTGATTAGTTTATCCTAAGTTCCTAATCAATATGGGCTTTAAAAATTTTTTATATACTTTGAGATGACCGTAATATGTGCATAATGAATAAACTCTTATATTGCACAATCTCAAAAGCAAATTTGAGGGTTTTAAAACCCATTCCTACTAAATTTTCATGAGGATATTTGTAACATGCTAGCAATTTTGTGAAGATTGAGTATTTAATATTTTAGTTTTGTATAAAGATCCAGTACGCAAAGATAAAAGTTGTAAATGACATTATATATTTGACAAAGCATAATAGTTTACAATATAATTATAAATACAATAATATGCTTTTCTACATAATTGAAGAAGATGAGATAATATAATTTAGAAGATTTTTTTAATTTTAGGGTTTACGGACTATAAAAGTCAGATGTACATATGTGAGCGGTTGAAGTCTAATAATACGGTTAGAAGTTAGTAGTCTAATGACAATAATTAGATGATAGAAGTCAAGCGATGGTGGCGGAGATTATTGATGGCGGTCATTGACGGTAATAACTAGCAAATACAGTAGAGTTCTCAAGCTCTTCAAACCTCTCTCATATAGAAAATGCAGTTTATTTCTAGTGAAAAACTTCACTCATATCTTTGCAGGTTTCAATTCTTTCTTTTAAGATAGTCTTTCTATTATTGCACATAAGTTGTATATAATTTTCTCTTCGCATGCTCTAATAAAATACTACTCTAAGTAGGCGGGGTGCGCAACACCCTTACAAGCTCCATTGCTCCTTTACCAAGAGTAATGAATTGTTCTTCATGAGAAAAATTTAGATGTCCTAATTCCTTATTTGTAGGTTATTGTTCCATCTTTTAAAAGAGGTTCTTCAAAGTTCTCTTGTATAGACCAAGTATTCTCCCTTTACAAGTTTCATATTTTCTATATAAGGAGCACCAAACCACCCCATAGGCAAATTTGTGACTGATACCCATTTTTTTGGGTGATGTTTTAGTCTTCCTCTTGAAGAGGGTTTAACTGTCTTTGTTTGGGATAATTGGGATCCAAGTTTTTTTTAAAATCTTCTTATATTGAATTTCTAATTTTTCATTAATGGGGAAATAAATTAAGCTCAGCTACAAATCATATAAGACATGATGTTGAAGAAAATAATCTACATATAAAGTTTGACTTTTAGTTTGATATTAACTTTTGGTGTTAATATTAGTGATATCTAGTACTAATATTGGTGTTGAAGTTGTTTGAATAATTTGAAATATGTTGTTGATGAGACAAAATATTCATCATTGCATAAAATTCAAGAAAAAAAAAAAGGCTGATCATTAGAAATTGATGCAGGAGTTAAGCGATTTATTGTTGTGTTGATATCATGTAAATCTAATAATTCTATATATGAATTTGAAATGCATATTTCAAGCCTGACTGATCATTGCAATTAATTTGTTGATAGTAATGAACTCTTCATCTTTCAAAAGTAATTCAAGTTTGTAAGAACTTACTCCTTATAGAAGATGGAGTCACTTACATGCCTTTGAGTCATATTTGAAATATTTAAATCTTGCTAGAAGATGTTGCTCCCAGTTGGAACATAATGACACCATCTTCTTAGTTGATAAGAATCTTTTGAGGCTTACATCTTCTTATATTTTTAGAACAACTTATATTTTCTTAGGCTTTAACAATATGAGATTTGTTGAGAATTGATGAAATTTCTACCTTATGAGGCTTTAAGTTGTTTTTGAGATTTTTAGAAGAATTGGAAGAACTTGTACCTTTTAAGGCTTTTAGAAAATCAGAAGAATGATACTTTCAATCTTTTGAGATTTTTAAAGAATCAAATAAATATACCTTAAGAAGCTTTCAGGCTTTTGAAATTTTTAAAGAATCAAAAGAATATGTACCCTATGAGGATTATGTATTTTGTTATTTTTAGTACCTTCTGAGATTTTTAAACTTATGTTGCTTTTAACTTTTTAAGATTTTTTAGAGAAATAAAAATATATATACCTTTTTTAGGCTATTAATCTTTGAATATTTTCAAAGTTACTTATACTTTTTGATATTTTTGATTATTTGTACTTTTGAGCCTTATGCCTTCTAGGATTATTAGATAAGTGGGGAACTTGCCAACTGCTTGTTCTTATACATTCCTTTTAGTGAGAAAGTTTCTTATCACTACCTTTTTATTGAGAGTCTATATCATGGGTTTCCTTTCTAAAGATTGTGAGTGAAGACTTTGTGTGCCACTTGCCCTTATAAGGTCTTTTTTAGTGGGGACCCTTTACATTATTGGTTTCAGATATAGGTTATCTCATGGTTATAACTTATAGGAGTTATTTATAAAAAAGACTTCATTAATAATTTAAAGAGGTACTTACTTTATATATATATAGTGATAATATTAAGACTTTGTTATTTGATATATTAAATAATTTACCTAATTAAGATGTTCACAAATTTAGATCACCATCAAAATGTTAGCTCTGTCTGTATTTAATAGGGTGTAATTAGATGACTCAAGCTGAATTTGTTGAGAAAGACGTCTTTGATATCTTAATTGCATTTCATTAGTTGAGGAGGCTAATCAAAATTTTTTATTATGAATTCTTACGTTTGCTTAAAGATTGTTTAAAGTACTTTTGATGAGTAATGATGGTTGTATAAATAATTATTTTTGGTTCAATTCGATGAATCAAATTAGCTCTATTTGTCGATCTTTCACTGTATGCTATCGATCATGTAGTCCTTTATTCTTCAATCTGTTTAAACCATCCCGCTCCAAAAGCAGTTCGTCCTCCATATCTTCTCTATGGATAATCTACTGCCTTATGTCATTATTGTCCACATTAAAAACATCATCCAATCAATATGTAGCACTGATATGAATGTCTTCTTCCATAATGGATGCATGCATTCGCTGTAGCTGTAGCTGCCAGTAGATTCTATTAATCAAAATTCTATCAAATTAATATATCATCTTTTCTTATCATTGAAGCTTTATCTATCCCTAATTGATTCACCATTGTTCCTCCTCATGCTCACATCATACCTGGATGCATGCATTGTTAAATCAATATTTATCAATCTAACCCTTTCCACCAACTCAAAAAGCTCCTAAATTCGTGAAGGTAATAACGGATGCCTCAATTCTCTGTTCAACCCTTATAGAAATATGTAACATTTATCTTTAAGAGTAAGGATCAAATGAGTAGCGTACCTTGCCAATGCAGTAAACTCAACTGTATACTGCATCATTATCTTACGTCCCTGTTCCATTCTTATGAAGGCTACCTACATCTGTCATCAAGCTGAAGGAGGTACAAATCACATCCTAAACATTGCTGTGAGCTTTTCCTCAAGTAATCTATTTATTTATTTTTCTTTGAAATTTCTCTAGTTGATGTCTGAGCCATTATTTTTGTCACTTCACCTTTAAATAGAAAAATGGCTAATGGTACCTTTCGATTCTCAGGATAATGTATGCTATCAAAGATCTTCTCTATCCTCAGTAACAACAGTATACTGCATTTATTAATGTACAAATCTTCTTTAATATGGGGTCCTATAACTCATTTGAATAGTAGAGGTTTCATCTTATGAAATATATAAATGCTTATCTCTCTCTTCTTCTCAACTTCTAACTGGCTTACTTTGTGTCTCTTCTATTACCTTTGTTATAACACTAGCCAATTGCATAACAATGTTGGACAATATCAGAGATGCACTGTGTTGTTCATTTAGTATATTTTGCTCTAGTAAATCCATTTTAACTATTTAATTGCACAAATTTTTCTAAATAATTCACACATGCTATCAATTATATATACAAAAAATCATGTACCTTAATTTACCCAATCTTACTCAACTCATTATCAATTTCTATAGCTCTGGTAATAATTCATTTCTTCTAATAATCGTTACTTTGATACCAAGTTTGTTAGAATCTAATTTAGATGAATTATTTCTTTTAACTTTTAATATTAACAACCACAGTTATAATCTCTTTTAATAATAAAATATCAGCAAAAAAATTTTATAAATCAAAATATTAATATACATATATATTTATTCTTTAAAAAATCATGTACAATACTCAGGTACTGTCATACAAATACAATAATATATCTTCATACTAACCAGTAAAAAAGAATAATTAAAATATAGAAAAACTTGAAGCTGTGTCCTGTACCTTATTAGTTTCACACTCCCGATTTTCTTCTCGGACCTGAAATCATCACACCACATATAATAAGCTAAAAAGTTCAACAGATCACCAAAATTTTAAAATTGAACTCAAAACACAAAAAATAAATAACACATAGTAGTACAATTAATAAAGCCTAGAAAATCATAAATTAGTACGATATAGAGGTTAGTAAAATAGTGTAGCACATAACTAGTGAAATATATAAACTAGTAAATCTAGTATAGATGTCAAAACAAAAAAGTAATAAACATTATTTTTAAATCATACATCATAGCAGTAATATCCAATTCATAAAGAAATCATATAAATCAAAAAAATTGAAGCATCTATGAAGGCTATCAAATATCCTTCTTAATGTAATACTATTAAAAAATTGTATAAGAGTATAAGTATGATGTTCAATTATTCTATATCAGTATCAAATTAGTATCTTATATTACATGCTAAGCAGTAGTAATCACATGCTCAATAATAGTAAGTCAGTAAATAGTAAATTAATAACAATAATAGTGACAGTGAATTAGTAGCAATAAACTAATAACAATAAAATTTGTTGCAGTAATTATGAAATAATGCAGTAATTATGAAATAATATAGTAATGTTAAATCAATACATTAATAGCAAATCAATATAATGAATGCATCCCAATAATCAAACTAAACAAATAAAGAGTTCTTACTTTTGTGGTATTCTTCTAATAATCATTAAATCAACAATCACTCTTTACTCATCTGCATAATAATCATCTCTTTATAACTCTCAATCAATAAATCATATGAATCAGTACACCAAGCTACAGCACGTACGAAAGTCCGTTGACCCACCATCATGTACATGCTAGTCAATCTATAGCTAGCGTCAACAAATAACTAGCATTTACTTATTTTCATACATATTATTATAATAATAATAACAACCAGTTATCACCCAATCACATACCCATATTCATTTGTAATATTTGTAGTTATAATATGTTTATGTTAAATTAAATACAAATATTACTATTTTGTGCAAATCATATAAAATACAGTAAGTACCATTTTACCGAGTGAAATTACTAAATCAACTAGTCAATATGTCAAAAAATAATTTTTTTTTGTTATTACAATATACAAAAAGTTATGCAGCAGAAATTCACTAAATCCAAATAAAATCAATTTGGAAAAAATCGAACGATCGAATTTGAAATATTTAAAAATAGAAATATGATATAAGTCACATACAAAGATCCGAGCAATCTTCGTAAAAGCGATGAAATGAATCAACTGCTAAAATCTAGATTTCTCTTTCCCTTATCCTCTTTTCCTTTTCCCCTTCTTCCTTTCCTTCCACGACATGTTAAAGGAGCGAGGGAAAGGAGTGGGGAAAATGACTATTTAATATATATAAAAACTCGTTTTAGTGCGTGGAGCCGTGGAGCTCCAACCCAACATCATTGTGCTACATGCTAAATCTAAAATTACAGTATAATAGAACATTTAATGTTGCGGTGGCAATTTTTGGCACCGTTACGCTCATAGGCTTAGCGTTGTTGCGCCTACAAACACAACACCATAGTGCTCCAGTTCAAACATAAATTCAGATTCTCATTTTAAATTTATTTTAATAATTATTAGACTGTTACAACTAATTCTATCAAAGTATGGAACGGTAGGAGGTTCAAGGCCCATACGATAGGAAACTACTTTATATTCTTTCAAATATGGATGACCCTTCTTCATAGTGGACTCCACAATTATGCTTCATATCAATCTTAACATCCCTATCATATATCGAATATGAGCATTAGATAGAGTTACAATAGAAGGATAAAAGTATATTATTATCCTTTTTTTTTTACTTAGAACAATGCCAAGTTGAGCTATAATGATGATCTCTTAAGTTTATTGGCACCCTTAGATCTTGAGATTATCACTTTTGAACATACACTTTCCGCTCATAATTTTGATCCCCATGCACCTCTCCACTCTCTTGTTACAAGTCTTATTTTCTTTGTTCATGTATTTATTTTAATTATTTTCATCGTTATACTCTATGCCTTTCTCTATAGGAGACAAAATGACTTTTTTTTTCTCGCCTTATATATATATTTTCTCGCTTTATGGTATATTTTTTCTCTTCAGCCTTCTGTCCTTTTTAATTATCTTTGAAATTTTTGACTTTATTTCCCTCATACTATGAGTAATTAGTCATATCTCTACAACTTATTTTATTAGATAAATACATCTAGAAGTTGGTTTCGAACAAAATTGTCCTTACTTTGGGATAGTCTCTTGTATTTGCAAACTACACACATGACTTTAAGTCATATAAAAATGATTCAAACTAGTTTAAATTCAAACAACATTAGAACAAGGTATAAACTTAGTTCAAACATGGTTGGAACAATGTATGAACTTAGTTTGAATAAGGTTCAAATCTAATTAGAACAAGGTTTAAACCTGCTTCAAACTTGGTTCAAATACATGCATTGAATCAAGAGGATGTCATAGCATGATAGTTGACTTGCAATAGAGATCTCGTAGCAAGAAGGCATTGTGGGACTAGTACGTGTGGAGAGGAGTTAGTAATTAAGGCATTGCATCACCAACATAATACGAAGGAAAAGATGATTTCGTGAGGAAGACATTGTAGGACTAGCAAAATGAGAAGAAGAATGGGAGTTCATGGGGAAGTCATCATGGGATCGACAACTTAGTGGCAAAGCTTGATAGGGAAGGCATCATTGGACCAATAATGTGTGTAAAGAGGAGTTCATGAGAAACTCATTGTTTGATAGATGTTGTGTGAAGGAGAAGAGGTCATAGGAAGGGCATCACAAGATTCGATGGTGTGCAATGTAGGAGTGAATGGGGGAACATCACATCATCTCCAATAAAAGAAGTTTAGATGGAAGGTATTCGAGAGCGATGAGAATGAAATTTTTACAAAATCACAATCTCATCAAGCTTTGAATAATATTTGAATTAAAGTCAAATTTGAATAAATTAGAATCAATTTTGTAGGTAATAAACTTCCATAAATAATTCATAAATAAAAAAAAATAAACATACAAATATATCTTTAAAAAAAAGAAAATAAAATATATTTAATCAATTAAGTGTATTATAAGGCATGAAAGTCACATGCAGTCACCTTCTTGACATATTGGTGCTATAACTCTTAAATTGCAAAAAAAAAAAAAAAAAAAAAAAAAAAAAAAAAAAAAAAAAAAAATCCCACCCGTGTCCAAGAGATTATGGGATTCAGCTCCTTTCTTCAATATAATAAAAAATAATAATAGCTAAAAAAAAAACCCGCGAATTCCTCCCTACCTTGGACAGCACGCATAGCAGCAGGAAGAAATTTGAAGCTGACTTTAAAATCAACAATGTTGTGCTCCAATGCCTGTCGTTCTCAATTTGCTCACCTTCTTCGTCCCTTCACCCCATCCCTCTCACTTTTCTACACAGCTTAAGCTGCTGCTACGTCATCTTCACCCTCACTGCTGTCGTCATCGATCTTTCTCCTCTATAATACGCGGCAATCAAATTAATAACCCTCCTTCATGATCCAGATTCCAAATCCACCTCAAGTTTTATTCCAATAAAACGTTCTTACATCATCCATATTCCAAAATCCAATTGTGTTCACATCCGACTTCTCAAAATCAGTTTTTTTTTTTTTTCCAGAATAGAAAAAAATTAGCTGATGGGAGACCAAAATCCATCTTCCAACCACCGCTACAATACCGATGGCTCAGCAACGGCCGACAAGATAACCAGCATGGCCATGGTGCTTACAGTAATCTTCTTCTTCCTCGTAGTCATCTTCGTCCTCTTCCTTTATATCTACACCCACTACTGCTGGATCGGAAGGTCCATAACCCATCGCCGCCCGGCACGCACCCATTTCATCTTCGCCGCCGGCGACGCTTCACTGCCCAGCATCGGCCTCAACCCTTCCATCCTCCTCTCTCTTCCTATCACCATCTACCGGTCGAATGATTCCAAAGAAGGCCTCGAATGCGCCGTCTGCCTCTCGGAACTCTCCGACGGAGAAAAGGCTCGTATTCTTCCAAATTGCAGCCATGGCTTCCATCTCGAATGCATTGACATGTGGTTTCACACCCACTCTACTTGCCCTCTTTGCCGTTGCCCAGTCGGCGGAGAACGTGAGCTTAGCTTGTCGCAGCCAGCAGGTTTACAGGGAGGAATAATGTTGGGTATTTTAAGTCCAGATCGGTCGTCGACGGAGATGTTTCAGTCGTCTTTGTCTCCATTGACGTCAAGCAGGCCTCAAATGGAGGAAATAAAGTCGCCGGTTGATGAGGGTATATCGCCGGCGAGGTTAAAGGTGGGATCTTTCAAGAGGATTTCGAGCAGAGGGAAGATGATAACTGGTGGTTCATGTTGTGGTAGCCCTATGGTTAGTGACATTGAGCAGGGCTTGGTGGGATATGGAGAAGTAAATGGGGAGGGAAGCTCGGTTTCTCCAAAAACAACGGAAAGCCGAATTTTGTAAGTCACTTCCGGAGAACTGCATCGACTCTTTGATTTTAGTTTATTATTATTTTTTTAAATTTGTACAATTCCGTTACCTTCTTCGTGATTGTCAATTGAATGATTGATTCTTCGGACTAAAATATGTAATCGTAGAATATTCATGCACGAACGTCAACGTAATTTTGTATTGCTAACATTCCTTTACTATTTCAAAATGTGAAGCATTGCCGCAGTCATGAGAACAGATTATTGGATACGCTTTACGTGTGGATTCAATAGTTGATAGCAGGACTAAAAGCTCAAGTAAATTAAAATAATAGCCTTGCTGATCTGGAGAAATTATTCTGTGCGGACACCAGAATGTGATATTCCTCTGAATTTGTTGTATTTTTAGTATTTTTTTGCTATTCTTTTTGCAAATACTCACAAGAGAGCAGTAAATATATAATTATGAATATATTTTTGTTGAGTATTTTTTGTGCTTTTACAAAAGGGCAGCAAAAACGTAGCAAATTTCCTACTAATTAAATATTTGTTATGATTTTGCTCCACGGCCCTTTTATAAAAACGCAGCAAATACTTAACAAAAGTGCATTCATAATTGCATATTTGCTGTCAATTTGTTGAGTATTTACAAAGCACATAAAAGGAAAATAAAAGCACAATAAATTCAGACGGTTCTCGCCGTTTAGTCTCTGCATAGCATAATCTCTCGCTGATCTGAGCCCAATCTACATAAGATTCCATGCTACCCAAGTAATTAATCTTTTGCTCCTTGTAAGTAGAGAAACTCTCGTAATCAATTCATTCAAGGAGAAACATACTCTCAACTAGGGGTGTCAATATTTGACACGACATGAAAACTCGACCCGGAAATTAAGGTTAGACCTGATCCGTTTCCAAAATGGGTCAGGTTCGTGTTGACCCAACGGGTTGCCGGGTCAACCCGAAAACCCGTTTCAAATGTCTAACCGCCTGCCTGTAGACCAACCCTAACCTGTCCGCCCCTGCCTGGCTGCCCGCGGAGCTGCCTGACCATGTCCGC
Organism: Dendrobium catenatum; assembly: GCF_001605985.2. NCBI lineage: Eukaryota > Viridiplantae > Streptophyta > Magnoliopsida > Asparagales > Orchidaceae > Dendrobium > Dendrobium catenatum. The sequence goes on along the minus strand of NW_021319360.1, from coordinate 1,006,516 downwards.
CCCTGCTAAAGCTGTCCGCAATTAGCCGCCCACCCGAGGCTCCCCAAGCGCCTGCTGCTGTTGCTCGCGCACCCGCACTGCAGCGCACCTGGCCGCCCACCCGCCAGTGTCCCGCGTGCCCCCCGCGTGCCCACTTACCCGCCATGCCAGCCCGCGTCCTCGTCTGCTCTGGCATCTGCTCTTGACCGTGCCCGCGTTTGCACTGGTCTCCTTCCCGTGTCGGGTCGGGTCAACCCAGCAACCCACCGAGTCGGGTCCGGGTTCGAATATCCGACCCATTTACCTACCCGGGTCGGGTTATGGTCGACCCGATTGAACCTGGGTCAGTTCCGGGTTCGTCCTGAAACCCGGTTTTGACACCCTTACTCTCAAGTTTCTTCTTATAGAGAAAGTGCACATTTACCTTAGTTATATGCAAGGACACGAATAAAAAGGATCGATTGGCTATGTATGCCACACACATCTTTTAATTGATGAGCGATGTATAGTTATCAAACCATATGACCGACATAATTTATGGATTTTATAGGGCTGGCTTGTTCGGCTAACCCTTAAAAAAAAAATGCAACCTTTAAAGCTAAATTTAAAAATTTTTAAGAAATAATTTCTTTGAAGGTGGTTCAAATATTTCTAATGGTGACTAAAGCATTACTAAATAATAAAGAACTTATACAATCTTGACATAGGAATTCATGTAACTTTAAGCTTATTTGGGACGGCTTTTTTATTACTTTTTAAAATAACTTTCTATTTTAAAATTTTAAATTTTTATATTAAATCTTTAAGAAACAGTAAGAAACCCTTCCCAAATGAAACTTTAATCAAATAGTTAATACACCACAACAAAACTAAAGATTGAGAGAAGTATGTTACTCTAATTGTAAGCTTATGATACTTGAAGAATGAACACTTGCCATTCTTTTCCTTTGTGAAGATATTGCATTTTGCTTAATGTATTCTCCTTTAATATATGATATGACAATGTAGGTATAATGACAGAGAAATTATTCTGTCCAGACGCCGGATACCGTTCTGTGACAAATCAGAATACGCCACATCACCCCAGCACGGTATTTGGCTCGGTACCGCTCGGTACTGCTGACATGATGCATTCTAGTTGGTCTCTGAACGATAAACTACATTCGGCGTCCGCACAGACTAATTTCTCGTAATATGATGAGTAAGACTCTATATATAAAGGACACTATGCAGGCTTAGGAATGATTTTTTAATGGCTAGAAATCCCCTAACTCGGAATTTAATGACTCACCCAACATCTAGATAAATATAATTGTTATCAGACTTTTTAAGGTTAATGGATGCCCACTAATGGGTTTACAGAGGCCTTTAAACTTAGTGTAAGATGCTAATAGTAAATTCATAAGAAAAATCTTTACTAATTCACGAAGCCATAATAAGATTAGTGGCGGCCTAATAAGCTAACAGATGCCCATTAATGCTTGTAGAGGCCACATTAACTATGTATATAAACTAATTTGCTCAATTAAATATATTGCAGTTTTTAATTAGTTGTTTACACATATATATAACACTTTTGATATAATCTTATCATTTAAAATAAATTATAATTATTTAACAAACATATATATAACAGGTCAACAGGTCGGATTTGAGTCCAACTCAAATCTAACCCATTTTGATTAATTTTTTATAGCATTAACTATTAATTTATTATATTTGATTAAAAATAATGAGATTAAATTCACATGAAGAAAAAAAATCTATTAAATGGGTCATTTTTAGATTAAAAACGGGTTCGTGAGTCAACCCAACCCTAAACCTAATCCATTTAACAAGCAAGTCAATCTGAATCCAAATTTTTTAGGTCAAATTTGAATTGATTGGGTCAATTTTTAACACCCATATAGTTAAATATCTCTCCTCTCTCATCAACTTTTACACATCTTTGTAGTGCTTCTGATACAAGCCTCTTCCCTTGAATTAGTCAAGCCGTTCAATCACACACTTCATCCATATTAGCATTGCTCATTAACATCAATATAAGCATATCCAGTTTTGTTCACTATTTAATCTTCTAGGATATAACTAGTCCAAATACAATTGCATTTAGCTCAATTCAATCAATATTCAGCTTAATTCAATCTTCTTCTAAGCCAATTTTGACTCGGAGACTTCAAATTTAGCTTGATCCAAGCCAAAAGTTAATCCTTTGTTGAGAGATCTTCAATAATTATTGTCACCGACTCGCAAACTTACAAGTAGTTTAGAAAGGCCACCAACATTTGAGATCAATTTGTTGCAGAGCAATTTAACTGGTTTATGTAATTGTTTATACAATTCATGGAGTAAGAACAAAATTCTGAACAAGTTAAAATTAAAGTTGGGCATTTAACCTGAATTCATGAAAAAAAAATATAATTTCCTTTGTCAAGAAACTAAGAACAGGCTAAGAATTCTAGCAGAGGATCTCCTTATCTTATTTGTTTGGTAAACCTTCCAGCTTTTACTGAAAAACTGCCGCTTCCTAGCTCATAAAGTCTCAATTTTCTCTAGAAGATTGATTTCACAAGCTTCTAGCATTTGCAATGCTGCCAAAGCAAACCAGAAGCCAATAAAAAGATTATGATTGTTTTTGTTAAGTTATTTTTCAATTCAATAGGAATGAAAAACACTAATAATATCAAATGGCTTTGTTTTTGTCAATAGAAGCTTACCAGGCATGTAAACCTCTGGTTCAGTCGGCCTGATCACACCCTTGGTTTGAATCTTATTCTTAAGTAAAAGCTGGAAAATATCGAGTAAGATAATTAGTAAGATTGACAGCTGAATTCAGGCCTCTTAGTTATTTATATGGCCAGAAATGCAGAATTACCAGAACTCCAATGGCTGCTGGAACACCCACTGTAAGAGCCATTGCTGTGGTAGTTTTTCCATTTTCTGTCTTGCCGAATTCCAGAAGTGTGGCCTTATGGTTCTCCGTTGGCCTGCCATCTGGATACTCTACTTGGATCTCATGGTGTAAAAGCACCATGTCCTAATGGATCAATCAAAAAAGGCAGATGAAAGCTAAAGCTAAAGATAGGCAAAATAAAATTGTATTACAGTGAAAAGACAGAAATGAAGTGAAATTTTATACTTATGAAACTGTGAATTTATAATAAGAGAAAATTGGTTTTTTAATTTCCAATTACCATGAGAGACTATACTAGTAGAACAATTAGGCAGAAATTAATGAAGTCCAAGATACTAGTTAATATTGTGATTAAGGCCTCGTTTGGTTCCCCGGCTCCTTTTTTCCATTTTTAAACGGAAGTATAAGAATGGGAAACAAACAAATTTTTTTCTTCTCAGATCGATGGAAACAAGGAGGTTCGGGAGAAGGTATTTTAAAAAAGCCGTCTTAACAAACAACAAAAAAATAATTTTTTCGTCGATTCAAATCGGAGACGGAGAAATTACGACCAAGCAAATGAGGCCTAAGAAAGAGGGTTTCAGCAGTTTAAATGCAACATCAGTTAAGCTTTCATTACTTCTAGTCATCACTAGTAGGAAAAAAATGAAGGGTATTCTTCATTTTCAACTCTCCTTTCGTCTGATAAAGCCCACTTTCCCGAACAACCATACCATGTGAGAGTTCAGGGTATCTTTCAAGTGCTACGACACTTTACCAACCAGAGCTGGCCACACAAATAATTTAAGAATGAAATTAAAGAGGTTACATAACGCTGACTACAAATAGTTAAGATAAAGTTATTAACAATGATGACGAGTAGGTGTAGAACCAGCCTTAAATTTCGTGGGGCGAGGGGGGGGGGGCGGGGGGGGGGGGGGGGGGGCCTTATAAGTAAAAGTAAAAAAATTTCGTAGATATGCCGGGGGTCCAAGGGAACAGCGTTCCCTGGGATTTAGGTAAATCCGCCCTTGATGACGAGATACAACAGTTTTATATGTAGGCCAATAATATTCCCATTGATATTGCATGATGAAGCAACACCAAATGAAGCCCAAACACTAAGGTATATTAAAAGCTACATGTAGGCAGCAGTAGTGATATTGCATGATGAAGCAACTTCAACTGTCTTTTGTTTGAGTTGCGTAAGCTCCAATTAACTTATTATTCAGCTAATTTTCCAAAGAAAACCAATGTTCTTGTCCATCCGAGCAATCTAACTCATAAAACCCAAGGACATTTGGTCCTTCTGAAAGTGCCAAATATTTCCATAAGAATTTAGAGTTAATTACCTGCTCTTTGCTAGAATAGCTTAATCGCTCCTGCATCCGCAAACAAATAACGTCAAATGCGCTGGAGCATGCTTCAGGGATTTCTGCATCATCATGTAGTCCCAGAAACCTGGGCCAGAGATAAAAATCAGTGAAATGAGCCTTTATAATTCAAAACTTTGAATAAAATTACTGATTTTGCAGTTAATCAACATATGATGGCCTTGGTAGAGAGACTAAGTAGCTTTCCCATGCATTTGGCGTCTGCTTTCTGAATTCTTATTTTTATTTATTATTCTTTAATGATGTCTAACATTTTCCATTCGTGCTTAATGCTTATTGAGTGATGTCCAAAATGTTAAAACTAATTTTTACAAATCATTTTGAATAACTTTCATTCATGTAATCCTAATCTGCCCCTTTTTCTTCACAAACCTCTGATATTAATTTTCTCAAGTGGTACAAGAAAATTCGAAATGATCACAAAGGAAAAAAACAAAATAGTTTATAAGAAAAGTTGCAATTTTATACAGCTTGCAAAATATCATTTCAGTGACATCAATCCGTATTCGAAGAGGAAATCCACGAAACCTGATAGTTTTGGCTGTCTTTGTTGCTGTGGCAGCTTCTTTGCAGCATCCAAGCATCATCACTCTCTTAATAATTTCATTCTCTTCTAATGATACCTGCAGCTCCATAGAATCCAAACAATATTCACTTTTTTTCTTAAGAAGTTCATTTAGAAATGCACCAAAAGTTGGTCTCTGTATTCCTTTCAGCTTTGGATGAACATTCATATCAAAGAAGCCAAGTTTTCCCAGACAAGCCATTATTTCACTAAATCCTGAAAAAAAAAAATTGCAATATAAGAAAAATGATTCATATAGCCGACCCCATATAGTGAAATAGAAACTTGAAATTGTTGTTGTTATTGTTGTAGTAGTATAAGAAAAGAAACGTAGTGTTCTAACATATTTTTTTATGTAATATATGTCTATAGATTTGTTAATATGCGATTCATCCTTCTTTACATCATTGGTAAAATTCAAAATATCACTATAGAAAAACTGGAGTTAGAAAGGGCACAAATTTGTGATAGTATATTACCCTCAACAACATATGAAGTCGATAAAAAATCGACCAATTACATCACAAATAATGCCGGTAATTCTCCAAGGATATCAACTAAATCAATCCTACAGTCATTTGCTAATGAATGACATGGTGATGTGGAGGAAGAGGAGAGGGATAGAAAGTAAAGAGAAAAAAACCTTCATAACGAAGAGTAGCTCTAAAGATTGTTGATGCTTCAGCACTGATCCCATACAAATCCCCATACACTAAAGAATTACGATTTGGGAGATATTCCAAAGCAAAAGCAGGTAGATCTGGGATGCGGAAGCTAACTGCTGAGTCATATAGCTCGTTACCTGCATTAAATTAAGAAGAAATAGAATCAATGAAATTTATCTGAAACCAGTCGTAAGCATAAGTACTAGTCATTAATATAATGAGTTGATACACAAAACTAAAAATCAAACATTTTCTGCAAGGGGAAGATCCAATATTGAAAAAGGTGGTTCAGTTTGGAAGTTTAATAACAAAGATACCAATATTGTATGCCCGTTTTCATTTCATATGAGAGTGGTTAAGCGGACAAATATTCCTAAAATTTTAATACAAGATATAATTCCAGGGAATCAAATTAATCAATTAAGGAAAAAAGGAAAAAAGAACCTACCATCAACATCTATGACTTCCCCAAGATTTTTATAGGTGGCTGAATTTCTCCCTGCTCTGATTGCACCAGCTGGGCTCCAACTAAGAATCACAAAAATAAAAAAATACAGTGCGTGAAAATTAACAACACTGAAGGGTATTAAGCCTTCAAATCTTAAAAATAATAATGGGATACTCATAAAATGCATAAATTAGTAGATTGCAAAAAACATTAAAAAAAAAAAAAGTTATCTATCGATTGTGGTCATGAGTTCGAAAGTGTGTTTCCAAAGAAAAAGATGATGTACCTTTATATCTTATGCAGTTATGAGCTAAAGACATTTAGCTACTCTGGATAAAAGTATTGTTGTATTCCAGTCTTAAATAACCAAGAATAGCACACCTAACTTGAAAACTAAGAATAAATTCGGTGCTAAAAAGCTGCCAAAATAAACTTGTTACTGGTTCATTACCTGAACTTGTAGGCCAGTGGATTGTTTGCAGCAGCTGGAGCTGGCAATCCACCACAATAGGAACTGAATGACCTTATTTTTCCCTTCCTAACATGAGCTTGATTGATCATTCGCATTGCCATCATGTGATCTGCATGTTCACAGGTTACATCCATAAGCTAATCGACTCGATACTTCAATACAGTCTATGAATATATCATCCTAGAGTAAAAGGAGTAGATAAATGAAAAAGCCCAAACACAATGTTTCACTGCCTCCCACCCGAGAGATTATTACGTTCGGTGTCCGGACCGTCCGGAGACGAATCTGGACGCGCCACGTCACCCGGATGCACTAGGCCAGGGTGAAGTGGCGCATCCGGATTCGCCTCCGACGAATCCGGACGCCGTACATAATAATTTTCCCTCCCACCCACCAGGACTAGAGTCTCCATCACTTTCTTACAAGTTTGAGCTGGATATCACCCAAAGAGGGTGTCTATTTGAATTCCTTTTTGATGCTTTCTATTGTGTTTTCTTCCATCCTTAATTTAGACACACTTTCATACCCTGACTCAATCCCTCCAAAACACCCACCACCATCAGAAACCAAATTTCTTACCTATGCCAGGATCTAATCCCATTTCACAAAGAATTGTAACACCTGCATCTTTGGCCTTTTCATGATATGCTGACATAGAATCATCGACATAACTTGCAGTGACAAGGTGTTTCTTGTGCTGCAGAAATAGAATGAGGTTAGACATTGCAACATGGCATACGCATAAAAAAACACACACAAACTCACAGACGTGTATATATTATGCACATCAATTGTTGTCTAGTAAATATGTACATTTATGTATAAATTAATTTATAACAAGATGGTGCGTTTGTAAAACTAGATGCCTCCATGATTGAATGCATCAAAGCAATCTTTAACCACTGGTCTTCAACTGGGTCATTTACATTTGGTATGATGTCATATTACATATAATTGAATATTGTCAAGCAGGATGCTATACAATGTGCAGCCTTCATTTATTAGAAATTTGTCATATAGCTTCTGCAGCTTCAGTAGATTTCATCTACAATGTTAGTAACTCAGAAATTTATCAGTTTAAAATCCACAAAGCATAGACAAAGCACATAAACATGCATCTCAAGATACAGAATGGTCAAGATACCAAACCAGTATAAAAAAAAATATAATGAAGGAATGTGGGCTCCGAAAATTCGCTCCCCAGCCTCTCTGTGACCCCTTTCTTTCTTGTTGTCGGGAGGAGAGTCTTAACAAATTTAGGTTCCAAGGTAAATATTTAAGGCATATTGGATTTTAGATAAGATACTACTCATAGATTTTTCCCTTATTTTGTGAAGACTTAATGATCTGAGTTCAGGTTTCCTATAGGCGCAAGCCCCTATAGTTAATTATCCCTCCCTGATAACGAGAGAGAACTTTCGATTAATGCTAGTCATTAAATAGATATATAGTATACGACGTATAGTAGCTGCAAAATTTGATATAGAAAATTGAAATTTTATCACTACACACTTAAAGCGGATGGTTGGGGGAATGATGATGAACCTAATAAAGATCCTATGGTTCCGTAGTCTCGGGTCATAATGGTCCCTAGTATACTTAGTTAGAGAAGGTAGTAGACCCAATTTGACCAAAGGATCATTGTCAACAACCATGGGTTGCGTTGTCCAAGGGTACCTTGTAGACCTGGGGTGAATGTTTGACTAAGGGGACATTTGAATCCACCTTGGGTACAAATGGCTTTGTGCCCTATCGGTCATACTATACTCCATTGATTCAATAGTTAACGATTTAGAGCCAATGGAAAACATACGAGCTCTGACCATGATCGTAATTTAATGGTGTCATTTAGTGGCAAAATTGTCCGATCAAAGGGTCCTGGTCATAATCGTTTATCTGTAGTATCATTTGGTAGCAGAAATATCGGTTAGAGGACACATGCCACGTCTTTACTAGCAAGAGATAATTTGAGAATGAGTCTTAATGATATTCTCGACTAGACACTTGCTCTTTGTGAGCTGAAGTGATTTTCAAACTTGCATCTCGACAAACTGTTGTGAAAAGTGGATGGGTTTTATTTTAAGTTATCAGATGATTAAATTTCAATTTTAATTATTAATATTATTAAAAGATGGAGATCCTTATATCTTTGATAGGTCTTTAAAAATTAACCCCTCCATTTGAGATTAGCTTTCAACGCTACCATCATCGGAGTGACTTTATTGTTACTTTAAATATTTTTATTTTATGAGTATGGGAAAAAAATTTCAAAGTTTGGGGTCCCCTATATTTGAGATTTTCTATCTACACAACCATCATCGGGGATATTTAAATAGGTCATGTACCTATCATTTCAACCATGTCAACTCTAATCGCTCGTTGATAAAGGATTGGGTTCAATTACTGATGTTGTTAGTTATCCTATGGATATTGAGAATCAAGAGTTTTATGCTTTTAGTAATGAACCTTTCTTGTAATAGACCTTGAAGATCTAATATGAATATATAAAATCAAATACTCCGGTCGGCGTTACGACAGTATATTTGTTTAGTAGTTTAAGTTCTGTCAACTCGGGTCCATTCAAAGAGGAGGATCGAACTTTAACTCAGGTTCACTTTTGAACCGTGCAATATCCTTAGACGTCAGGTTTATTATACATCACACTCATTAGGGCTCATGCGGGTACATGCTTTTGAGTGGATTTCACATAGTGTATTTATATGGTGGCTATATGTATGTAATGCAGTGGATGTGTATGACATATCTACATATTCACATACACACTCATATTCATCTGCATGTTGACAAACTTGCATATGTATTTGTCTGTTTGTATATATACATGTGTATTAACATATGCATTTGTGAACTACTTAATGTGCTTGCATGGCATTTTTGTATGCTGCATGGTGGCTTAATGCATTAAGGTAGCGTATGATGTACTTGCATGTCGGCATAATGAGTTATTATGATAGTGCATCTTTGCATGTTGGATGGTATGTTTGCATGATGCATTTTGCATGTTGGATCGTGTGCATGCATAATGCATTTTACATGTTGCACTATGTATATGCACAGTATGATTGCTTGTTAATGTAATGTGCCGTCACAGCATGACGTACTTTGCATATTGAATGATGTACTTTCATAGTGTGTTTTGCATGCAGCAATGTATATGCACTTAGTGCATTTGTATGTTAAGTGAGCATGCCCATAACATATCTATTTATAACTAACTGCATGCACTTATGTGTATTTGTGTTGTACACTTGCATGCTTCGTAAAGCATTTACAAAGTGTATATGCATATTCTAAATGCATTAGTACGCATTCCAATGCATGAGGGGGTACTCTTGAAATATTTAAATATAGTTAATTGTCCAAGTGATTATCATTTAGAAAATGCGCAAATTTTCATTTAAGGGCTTGCAAATGCTTTATGTCCGCTTGTACGAGTGTTGTGAATTTGGTGGCATATTTAGCAGTGTGTTGAGTTTTGTTTTGTCATGCATAGGTGCTATTGTTTAGCTCACTTTATATTCTGCATGTTATCATTTTCTCCAAATATAGCTTGTAGGATTGTATTTCTTCCTACAAGTGAGTTGTACGATGCATCAAGAGTCCTTCACCCTTCATTTAACGAGCTAATCTATTTGATGTGGTGACCTAGCATTAGCAATTTCCTATTTTTGTCCACCAACAATCTACAATTTTCACTACAAAATTCCCTACTTCTACTTGTAGGTGAGTCATAGCGTTGTGTTCCGAGTCACTTCCTACTTAATGTAGGCAAACTATCGTGCAATGCAGGCTTTGTTAAGTTTGTTTGTGGGCCAATAGTAGGCATTCAGAAGTTATCAGCTGTTGCATGTAGGTAGACTGCATTCATTGTAAATTTTTCACCATTGCCCGTAGGTGGGGCTGTTGTGCGCATTTCTTTTGCTATTAATTGTGAGCGGGCTGCATCAAGTGCATATCTTCCTATGCTACTTATAAGTGGGACTGTTATATGCGTTGCAAGTTCGTATGCTCCACCATAGACCTACTACTTTTAACTCGTAGGCAAGCTTCTGCGTGCATGACGAGTCTCTTATAGTGGCTCGTAAGTGCTTGTATTCATCGTAGATCTTTTGTCCTTGCTCATAGAAGATGTATCACATATTTATGTTCACAGAGGATTCAACATACTTACAACATATCCACTATCGTTGCCCACAAACAGACTATATTAGCCGTCATTGTTCGTAGGGGATTTTTGTATTTATCTACAAGTGGGTTGACATAGACTGTAGGGATGTCGTTGCATTCATTGCATATTGCTTTTTATCACCCGTAGCCATAGGTGGATTATTGCGCTCATTGCAATTCTTCTATTATTGCCCTCAGGTGCTTGCATTCATTACCAACATTTTTGCCTTTGCCCATAGACAATTTGTTGCATTCATTGCAACTTCCTTAACATGTTTGTAGAAGAGTCTTCATATTTACTTCATATCTACTATCATTGCTTGCAGGCGAATCAATGAGTTCATTTGCAAGTTAATGTTAATTGTAGGTGAACTTCTGGTGTGGATCGTCGCGGCAGCTCCGGGAACTCGGCGGCTGAAGACCTGCACAAGAGAAAAGCTAGACAAGCAATGGAACAGTGAAAATGATTTTCTTTTCTCCTTTCTTCAACTTTCGGTCTACATATACGACCTTCCTGTCAAACACTACTACGGTGAGAGCTTCCTAATAATAACTAACAGAAATGATGACTAGATAATATCATTTCTGCAAGAAAGGGTAAAGGTAAATAACGAACAAAAAGTAAGAGAACGTGGCTTGCGCATAGTGGTCCCTCCTCAATGGTATTCCTGAGTAACCTTCTCCTTAAACTGTACCACATTAGGTACCCCCAGCTGCTTCAAATTCAGGTTCCACCTGAATGTTAGAATTGTTATCTGGTGGTTGGTAATGAAATAAATCAGCAACATTAAACGTCTTAGAAATGCGGAGGTGGTTAGGAAGATCGACAATATAAGCATTGTCGTTGATGCGTTTGCTGACAGGCACTGGTCCAAATTTACGCGGCCCCAGTTTAGAATGATATTCCGACGGTAGACGCTCTTTGCTGATTCGGACCATCACGAGATCACCAACTTCAAAAACAACACGTCGCCGGCGTTGGTCCGCATCCCGTTTGTAATTAGAATTGGAGGTGATCAACTTAGTGCGAACTTCCTCGAGGATTTTTTGACAATGATCAGTAAGTGCTACAGCAGACTTGTTAGCGCATTTAGGTAAAATAGCAATGTCAAATAAGTGATTAGGAGCCTTTGTGTAGACAACAGCGAATGGGCACTTCCCTGTGGAACGATTCGGCATCGAGTTATAGGCAAACTCCGCTTGGCTTAATGAATTTTCCCATAGCTTCGGATGATTTTGAACTAGGCAACGAAGGATATTGCCCAACATGCGATTGACTACCTCCGTCTGGCCGTCGGACTGGGGATGATAGGCGGAGCTCAAATTGATGGAAGTGTGCAATCGCTTCCAAAGTTCTCTCCAAAAATGGCTAACAAATTTAACGTCTCTATCCGACGTTATGCTCCTCGGAAGACCGTGTAAGCGAACGATCTCGCTGAAAAATAAGTGAGCAATATGAACTGCATCGAAGGTCTTCTTACAAGCGACGAAGTGCGCCATTTTTGAAAAACGATCAACGACGACCATTATGGAATCAGCACCTCGTTGTGTCCGAGGTAATCCAAGCACGAAGTCAATGCTAATATCTTCCCAAATAGAATCAGGAACAGGTAGCGGCGTGTATAACCCGGCATTTTGCTTTGTTCCTTTGAATTCCTGACAGATCGCGCACCTTTCGACAAAACGTGAAACATCTCTGTGAAGCTTGGGCCAAAAGAACCTAGATTTAAGCTGGAGAGCTGTCTTCTCACGACCAAGGTGGGCGGCAAGACCACCTGCATGAGCATCTTTAATAAGTTGTTGCCGGTAAGAAGATGTAGGAATGCAGAGAGCATTCCCCTTAAAAAGGAACCCATGACGGATTGAAAAATCTGCTGCAGGTTGTAATAAAATGCATTGTTTCCAAGGTTCAGCAAAATCAGGATCTGAGGAATACATCTCCTGGAGACTTTCCAAGCCAGTTATCTCCGTTCTTAATTGAGTTACAAGTGCTGTTCGGCGGCTTAGAGCATCGGCGACACGATTTTGATTTCCGGATTTGTGCTTGATAACAAAAGTAAACTTCTGTAAGAAAAGGACCCAACGAGCATGCATTCGGCTGATGGTCTTCTGGCTATTGATAAATTGTAGAGCACGATGATCGCTACATAAAACAAAATCCTGATGTAATAAGTAATGCTCCCAATGTTTAAGAGCACGGACCACCGCATATAACTACTGTTCATAAACGGTCCATTTCTGACGCGCCGAGCTCAACTTTTCGCTAAAAAATTCCACTGGTTTGTCGGTCTGGGAGAGGACAGCGCCAATGCCTACCGAGGAAGCATCAGTATCCACCTGAAATGGAATTTCAAAATTTGGCAAAGCTAAAACAGGGGCGGAGCATAGGGCCTGTTTCATCGTATCCTAGCTACGTTGGCATTCATCGGACCAAGAAAATTGCTTAGCTTTAAGACAATTCGTGATGGGCGCCATGATAATACTGAAACCACGTATGAACCTCCTGTAGAAATTGGCAAGGCCATGAAAACTGCGCACATCAAACAGAGTACGAGGTATTGGCCAATCACGAATGGCGGCGACTTTGCTTGGATCGGTAGAGACTCCCTCAGACGATATAATGAAGCCTAGGAAATAGACCTTTGTTGTGGCAATCTCACACTTTGGAAGATTGAGATACGGCTTGTGTGTTCGTAGAGATTGTAGTATCAAGGCAAGCTGCTTTAAATGCTCCGGAAAAGATCTACTGTAAACGAGAATATCATCGAAATAAACAACACAGAATCGATTGCAGTGGTCTTTCAATACCTCGGTCATTAGACGCATGAATGTGGCTGGCGCATTGCACAAACCGAACGGCATGACTCTCCATTCGAATAGCCCTTGCCGCGTTTTGAAAGCGGTCTTCCACTCGTCGCCAGGTCGGATGCGTATTTGGTGGTATCCACTGCGAAGATCGAGTTTGGAGAAGAATTTCGAACCAGCAAGCTTGTCCAACATATCTTCAATGCGAGGCACCGGAAACCGGAATTTGGTTGTAATTTTATTGATTGCCCTACTATCAATACACATTCGCCATTTTTTATCCTTTTTGGGCACCAACAAAGCTGGAACTGCGCAAGGGCTTAGACTGGGACGGATCAATTTCTGCTTCAACAAATTCTCTATCATTTCCTGTAGGATGTCAAGTTCCTTCGGGCTCATTCGGTAGTGTGGCACATTCGGCAAATTGGCCCCTGGAGTCAAGTCAATTTGATGTTGAATCATCCTCATGGGCGGGAGTTCAGACGGTAATTCTTCAGGTGTCAGATCTTGAAATTCGGTGAGCAAATCAGTCACCTCTTGCGGAACTTGCCCCTTGGTGTTCCTGGGAATTGGGTCTTCAGCCATTATGATTTCATAAATACAATTAGTACCCTTCTCAGCAAGCAAAGTAGCTCCTGGCACGATGCTAAGGACTGCCTTATCTTTAGCATGAGTTCCAACTGGGACTGGAGCTGGGGTGTTCGGCAATAGCCTAAGTTTCCTACCTTTCCATTCGAATGAGTAGGTATTTTGACGGCAATCGTAAACGGCTCCGTTGTCGTACTGCCACGGCCGACCCAGTATTATGTGACAAACATCCATCTCTAGAACGTCACAGAGAATTTCACAGGTATAGTGTTTTCCAATTGAAAAATTGATCCGACACATGTCCGTTACAGGAATATCAATTCCTTTTTTGACTCAACTGATCTTGTAGGGTTGCGGGTTTTTAGTTGTCTTCAACTGTAAGGCTTGCACAAGTGATCGGGAAACAACATTTTCAGTGCAACCATTGTCGATCAGCAAATCGCACACTTTGCCGCCAACAGTACATCGAGTGCGAAATATTGCGTTTCGTTGGGAAGTAGTCGGTTGGCGAGGAGCCAGCAGCAACCGTTCAAGGATACAGATAACAGCCTCTCCATCGTCAGCACCAATCTCTTCAAAAACTTCTCCAGCTTCCTCGGCATCAATACCTTCGCCTTCGTCCGCATCACCTTCCATAATTTGGAGCTGTGGCCTGGTTGGACACTCGTTAGATTTGTGTCCGGGTTGGAAACAACAGAAACATTTAAGTGTAGTTGGACGAGCATATGGGTTCTCCCTGGGAGTGGGACGATTTTTCTGTTGTAATTTATGGTCTGTACCAGGCGTTGCATTAGAATTGGCGGGCTCTTTAGCAGCACCACTAGCTTGAGGACTTCTACCCAGAACACCTGAACTGAACTGATCCGCAAATGGTCTCCGGTTGGAAGAATTTCGAGAGTATTTAGACAATTGAGTCTCAGCTTTAAGGGCGAAATTAACCGCCTGAGACAAGGTCCAGACAGAATTTAGTTGAAGTTTATCTTGTATAGGGTCTTTCAATCCGCCAATGTAACGTGCTACCAATTGATTATCTGATTCATGAAGGTTATTACGGGCGCTCAACCTATAAAATTCTTCGGTATAATCGCTGACCGGTCGATTACCTTGAATGCAATGCTGATACTGGACATATAACATTTGCTCGTAATCAGTGGGGAGAAAATGACCCCTCATCAATTGCTTCATCCTAAACCAACTTCGAACAGCACCTCGCCCCTCTCTTCTTCTATTCTGTAGCACTTGCATCCACCAGGCGCTAGCGCCGCCTTTCAAACGACAAGCCACGTACTTCACCTGCTTGTCAGGAGGAATTTCCATGTAATCAAAGAAAGTTTCGACTGCCCGTTCCCAATCCAAATAATCCTCTATGTGTAAGCGCCCCTCAAAAAATGGAATGTCAATTTTAACTTTGATATCCCCTTGGTGAGTTAGAGGTTTGTTTCGATTAAACCTCATACCGCCATAATTGCAATACCTCTGTTCTTCGGGTTCAAGGACGTCGGTCCCAGGAAATTGGCCCTCGTCCTCATCAGACTCGGATTGATCGACATTGAACGTCGGAACTCCGCCTGGTGCCCGCTCCCACACAGCGTGACCTCGTCGGGGAGGTGTCGCCTCTCCCGGTACTGTGCGCCTTGTACCCTGCGGCGCGTTATGGTTCTGTTTCAGAACTTCAATGTCCCTTCTCGTCTCTAAGGAGAATCGCTTGAAATCAGCGGATAGCTCCGATAGCTCCTTGGAGATGTTTCCTAGAACATCCCATAAGGCTTCTTGGCTCCGATCTTCGTCAGGAGCGGCTCTTCGGCTACTCTCGGCCATTCCAGCACTGTTCCGTTCGTCGGCTCTGATACCAGCTGGTGTGGATCGTCGCGGCAGCTCCGGGAACTTGGCGGCTGAAGACCTGCACAAGAGAAAAGCTAGACAAGCACTGGAACAGTGAAAATGATTTTCTTTTCTCCTTTCTTCAACTTTCGGTCTACATATACGACCTTCCTGTCAAACACTACTACGGTGAGAGCTTCCTAATAATAACTAACAGAAATGATGACTAGATAATATCATTTCTGCAAGAAAGGGTAAAGGTAAATAACGAACAAAAAGTAAGAGAACGTGGCCTGCGCATAGTGGTCCCTCCTCAATGGTATTCCTGAGTAACCTTCTCCTTAAACTGTACCACATCAACTTCATTCATTGCTAACTTCCTTATGCATGTCGGTTGAAAACTTACTACATTCATGCGCATTGACTTTCAATGTTCATGTAGGACTAATATAATTATTTTTAAGTTGATTAGCGTTGACTGTAGAAGAACCATACTCATTTTGAACCTAACATTTCTTCAGTAGGTTAGTGTATTCATAACGCCCCCCCCCATGTTGGTGCTTATGGGTAAATCATCATGTGCGCTGAGTGTTTATTCATCATGAGTCTCTTGCAGTTGCCTGCAAGCGGGTTGCCATGTGCGCCACGAGTTCACGTTCGTGCCCGTAGGCAAGTTATTCTGTTTACTACAAGTCTCATTTGTTAACGTCCATAGGTGGGTTGTCATTTACATCACAAGTCCTCTGCTTGTTTACTTGTGTTTAATTTCTTATTAGTGCATAAATTTTAATATCAACGTAGGCATCTATTTATGTTTGGTTCCCTACTAATTAGTTTAGGTTATGTTCCCAATAATTTGCTAAGTCTGGTTCCTGTCAATTCGAATTTCGGTAGCCTCTCGACGTCTCCCGATTTAGGAGATTTTTTAAGAGTCTAGGTTTGTCCATCACGCCAAGAAATACGTGAATAGTTGGTGCAAGCGACACCAAAGCTGTGGTCTTCTACCCCACCACGTCAAGAAAGTCGTGCATTGGTTTCTAGGGTACCTACATGGAACTTTGCAAGTTTTCCTTACTGGCCTGAAAGCACATATGGGTACTTAGGTTTTACCCTGCCACACTAAGCAAAGAGTGCACAAGGCTCACCCACTTCGTTCCAAGCGTCGCACCAAGCTCCCTCCCACCATGCTAAGAAAAACTTGCATAGGTGGTCCGCTCATTGTGTCACGAGCACCAAAGACGGGATTTGAGAATTTTTTGAGAACATTATATATTATGCGAGAGAGGCGATGAAAATGGCGTCGAAGCGATGACGACGAAGTCAAATGAGGATACACTCAATTCACTCTCTTTTTTGGACAACTCTTTTCTCTCTTTTTTGGCTAATAATAATAATAATAATAATAATAATAATAATAATAATGGAGAGATGAAGACAATGAGGGAACTTAGGGGCTGGTTTTGGGGTTGCTGTTGGGTTCAAACAAAAGGGACATAGAGGAGAGGTGTAGGTTGCGGGAAGAGTGTGGAGAGCTGTTGGATTGTAAAGCATGTAGTGCAGCGGACAGCAGCAATAGCTAGTTGGTTGGAGAGGAGAATGAGAGTGGGAGAAGTGGCGAGAGAAGAGAGGGAGATCATGGCTGTGGGGTTCGGCAGCCTGGAGCAGGAGTGCAATCGGGTTGGAGGGAGTCAGATTCGTCTACAGGATGCAAAGGGAATGAGGGAGAGAAGACTAATACAGATTTGTTTCATATATCGTAACACACCCCCTCAAACTGTTGCATTGGATGAGGTAACAAGTTTGCGTGTGAGAAGCTGAAAACGTGGAGTAGCGAGTGGCTTTGTTGGTAGATATGCTAGCTGATCCGTAGTTGAGATGTGATGAATTTGAATAGTTGTCTTTGATGTAGTTTTTAATGAAATGACAATCCACCTCAATGTGTTTTGTGTGAGCGTGGAAGACAGGATTATTGGCCAAGACGATGGCGGAGGTGTTGTCACATAGGAGAGACGTAGCCGTTGGTTGAGGGCAATTGAGTTGTTGGAGAAGATGTCATAGCCAGGTAACTTCAGCGGCTGAGGAAGCAAGGGTCCTATATTCGGCTTCGGTAAATGAACGAGCAACGACATTCTGTTTCTTGATGCTCCAGGATATGATCGATGATCCTACAAAGGTGCAGTAGCCTGTAGTAGATTTTCGATCGGTACTCCAGCCCAGTCGGAGTCAACATATGCGAGTAGATTGAGGTTTGAATTTGCAAAAAGAGAAATGCCAAAATGTGAGGTACCTTGAATATAGCATAATAGGCGTTTAAGAGCATCAAAGTGAATGTTTAGAGGATTTTGCATATGTTGACAAACCTTGTTAACGGGGAACAATATGTCTGGTCTTGTTAACGTGAGGTATTGAAGTGATCCTGCGAGTTGACGATATGACGTGGGATTGGAAAATGCACCGGATTTGCTTTGTTTGGAGGTATGTTTTAATTGAGATGTGTAGGAGCAGGTTTGCAGTTGGACATTCCGGCTCGGGATAGAATCGTTTGAGCAAAGTGAGTTTGATTTAGGTGTAATCCATATAAGGTATGGATGGTTTGAAGTCCCAAGAATTGAGAGAGTTCGAAGATCCCAGATAGTGAATTTGGATTTGAGATTTTGAAGGAGATTATGAATAGATTTGGTGCAATTTTCGGTTAAGAGGATGTCATCGACGTAAACCAAGAAATACATGGAGACCCCGTTTTTGTTGTAGATGAGAAGAGAGGGATCGGAGGTGCTGAAAGAGAATTCGAGTGATTGTAAGTAACCCGAGAGCGTAGAGTACCATTTACGAGGGGATTATTTAAGTCCGTAGAGAGCCTTTTTGAGTTGATAGACGTAGTTGGGATGAATGGTATCTTTGAATCCAGTACGTTGTTTCATGTAGACAGTATGATTTAGGTTGCCGTGGAGAAAAGCATTAGATACATCTAGCTAGTGGATAGGCCAATGACGATGAAGAGAGACGACGTGGGGGACCCGTACAGTAGGGATTTTTGCGACTGGACTAAACATTTTGGTGTAGTCTAGTCCGTATTCTTGATTGAATCCCTGGGCTACGAGTCTGGCTTTATAACGAGAGACGGTGCCGTCGGATAGATATTTAGTGTGAAAGGTCCACTTGGAGCCAAGGATGTTTTGATTGGGCTGCGGAGGAACAAGCTCCCAGGTACCTTGAGATTGGAGTGCTTCAAATTCCCGGGGCATGGCATCTCGCCAATGTTTGTCTTTTGCAGCTTCAGGGTAGGTGGTGGGATCATACTTGAGTTGTTGATGAAAAAGATTGAAGATAGTTTTGGGTTTAAGGTTACCCGTTTTGAATCGGGTCTGCATAGGGTGAGTCGAACGATGTGCAACAGGCAAAGTGACCGGAGACTGAATTGAGTTGCGGGGTGGAGTAGATGGGAGTGAGTGAGTGTGATTGACGGGAAGAGTTGTCACGGAGGAATTTGAGATAGAATTAATGTGCATGATAGGAGTGTGCATGGTTTGTTTGTGGGTTAGAATAGGTGTGTTGGAAAGGGTGGATGTAGGGATAAGAGAGGAGGGATGAAATCTTGTGTTAAGGTATCTTGAGTGATGTGAGATCCTGATTGATATGGGAAAATTGATTCGTTGAAAATAACGCGCTGAGATGTGTAGATTTGTCCCATTTTAGGATTAAGACAGTGATAGCCTTTTTGGAAAGAAGCGTAACCTATAAAGATGCACGGCGTGGACATAGGGGAGAGTTTGCTTGTGGAGTATGGTTTGAGCCAGGGATAACAAAGGCAACCGAAGATTTTTAGATGATTGTAAGAGGGCAGTTTTTGAAATAACATGTAGTATTGGCTATGATTGTGAAGAGATTGGATGGGTAGTCTATTAATGAGATACACGGATGTGTGAAGAGCGTCATCCCATAATGATTGAGGGAGATTGACTTCGATAAGAAGACTGCGAATCATTTCTAGAATATGCCTATGTTTCCGTTCGGCTGCTCCATTTTGAGGTGGAGTATATGGGCAAATATATAGGTGAATTATTCCTTGTTGTTTGCAGAATATTTGAAATTGGCTATTGATGAATTCGCCTCCACCGTCGGATCGGAGCATTTTAATGTTGGTGTTAAATTGGCAATTGATCATTTTAGTACATTCAATGAATTTATAGATCACCTCAGATTTTTGAACTATAGGATACACCCAACAGTATTTGGAGAAGTCATCAATAAACGAGACGTATTATTTAAATCCATTTGTAGAAAAAATAGGGGATGGACCCCAGACGTCTGAGTGAATCAGTTCAAAAAAGGAAAGACTAGAATTACAAGATCTATTAAATGGTAACCGATGACTTTTAGCCAATTGGCAAGAGTTACAGTGTGAATTATGTGCTTATGCCATAGTTGAGGCACGGCTTGAGCTGATAGGAGAGAAAGGTGTTGATGTGGAGTAGAAGATCGGATGGGATATAGACCGTTAAGGCAAGGTCCCTTGAGTAAAAGAAGACCCGTCGTTGAGTCCTGTATATGGAATTTGTGAGGAAAAAATTTGACAATACAGTTGTTGTCTGAAGTTAGTCGATGAATAGAGACAAGATTAAAGAATAGATTCGGAATGTGATAAAGATTGTAAAGATTTAGGTTACCTTGCGGAGTAGGCAGGACGCCTTTACCTGAATGTTGAATGGGAACTTAATACCCATTACCTAGAGTGACTTAGTGTTGGCCGGCGTACGGTTTGACGGAATGGATGTTGGAGAGATCAAATGTAAGCTGAGTAGAGGCGCCGCTGACAAGATACCAATCAGCGGTGTTGTTGGAATCCGAAGGAGAGAAGAGAGCTATTTTCTGTGATTGGGTTTCCTTGGTATAGGAGGTGTCAAGCCGGTACCAACATTTTAATGCCGAATTACCGAATTTCGAGCAGATTTGGCAAGTAATAGGATTCGTTGCATTGTTCTTGTTGGGATGGCGAGAGTTGGGACGCGAAGATCGATTTGAGTAGGATGGTCCCCACAATTAGGATTGTTCTGGTCTCTACCACGACCACGGGGCACGAACAGAGTGACTGAAGAATAAAAAATCTGGAGATTTTGGAGATCTTTCGTTGCTTCTTGGGCAACATTTTGTTCCTCGCTGCAAAGAAGAGTGTAGAGGGCATCGATACTGAGGGGTTGCAGATTTGTGCGGATGGCGGTTTTGAAAGCTTGGTATTGATTTGGGAGATCGTTTAAGGTATAGAAAATGACTTCTTCCGGATTGAGAGGAGAACCTATAGCAGCTATGGCGTCAACTTTAGTTTTAACTGCTAGCAGATATTGAGACATATTTAGATTTTTCATGGATAGATAGTTTAGCTCATTTCGTAGTTGGATCGTTTGAGATCTGGATGAGGAGTAGAGACGGTGAGCTAAGGTGTCCCTCACAGCAAACGATCGAGAGAGAGGATGTATGGAAGAATGTTAGGGGAGATAACAGAATATAACGTCGCAGCTAGATTATGATCAAGAAGAGTCCAAGATTGAAATGAAAGGGAAGATGAGGAAGAAGAATTGTTGGAAGAGGGGCAACAGCAAGAGCCGTTAAGAAACCCATCGAACCCATTTGCTCTAAAGATTTTGAAGACTTGGGATCACCACATTGGGTAATTTTCAGCTGTGAGAGGGAGGGAGATGATACATTTGATGTTACCTATGAGGAATTTGAGTTGAGGTGGGATGAGAGGGTAAGACGAAGTAGCAGTTTCTTGAGTTTCTTCCTGAGCTCCGGTGGCTGAAGAAACGACCAGCACCTCCATGGCTGACGAGACGAAGAACTAGAAGAGGAATGCGAACTAAAGCTCTAGGCCGCCCGCTCTGATACCATGAAAGCACAACAAGAACAGAAGCAGGAAAAGCTGCAGAGAGGAGAAAGACCGAGACAGAGGAAAACTAATTTATTACCATACTGAGTTACATAATGGGTATTTAATAGATAAACAATAGTAGGTGAAACCAATAGAGTGTGGACATGTGTCTACTACATTCAAGAAAGACTAATATAGATTTATTTCATATATCATAACATGTAGCAGGTCGGTCAGATGTTTGTGAAATAGAAGAGGTTGGGAAGGTTGAACCGGAGTAGTTCGTATGGGGTGTGGTTCGAGGGTAGAGAGTAGAGAGACGAGGGAGGTCGAGTAGCTGCCGTTCTTGTGTGATTGGTTGCTACATGAGTTAAATAGAGACAAGAGGAAGAGAGCGAGAGCAGGAGAGCAGTGAGGGTGAAAAATGGAGAAAATGAGCGGGCTATGTGCGTGAAATGGAGAGGAACTGTGCACGCGAGGATGGACGACTAAATTTGGCACCGATTTGTAGGACTACGTGATTTCAGCAGGATTTCCAACATGAAATAGGAAGGGGCAGCCAAATTGCAAAAGGTTTGAGCAAGATTTGCCTCGAAATCCACGCGCATTTTGCATCTATGCTCTCTCGAATAACCCATACAATATGGCAGTCATTCTTGGGTATTTTCGACGTTTCGGATGTAACAACGAAGTCGTTTTGCAAATGGACATCAATCGGGCAACGTCGCGCGCATAATTTGCTGATTTCGACCACCTTTGTTCAATTCAACTGTGAGGAGTCCTCCCATGGATAAATTTGATGCTCTGCTTGAATCGGCATGATCCGCTTGGCAATCAGAGGTTTGTTTGGAAGTTTAGTGGAGTGTCACACTTGTCGATGATCGCGCTCGTCGATCGTCACCTTCGCTCACGCTGATTTGGTGGATGTGTGGAGGTAAACAAGAAAATACAATATCTTCCATATTTTTTCTTGGCCGATGTCTCATATAATCATCATCATTAACTTTATCCCAACTATTTGGAGTCATCCTTATAAATTCGCATTCTCTATTCGTTTTGGTTGAGTGCTGTTGAAGTTTAGTCATGAGGCGTAGGTAAATCTTGTGAAATAGATGCAAGATCTAATCCCCTTTTTTTCTAAACCTTATAACTAACAGATAAAATTATGACGAGGATATAGACAAGACAGCATAATTATATCCTTTATTTGAAGGACATAACAGTAGCATGACTATATATTAACAAAACTATCCAAAGATAATGTATTTTTTAATCCAACAAAAAGAGTGAATTAAAAAAGTTACTAAGATGGAGAACAAATGGCATGATAACAAGTAACAAAACATCCATAAGATGTACTTCACTGCGGATATGATGGAGACCATTTCCATTCAAGTTACAGTTACTTTAAAAAGGGTTGAATAAGAGAGCAATTGTGATCTCAGCACAAACATGCAAAGACTACTAACTAATGCAAACATATATTCAATAAAAAATTTGTAGAGTACTTCAAAAAATCACTAGAACATGATGTACACACAACTTGATCTTAAACTGGAAAAGGAAAATGGAAGTAAATTTCCATATCAACAATCAGTAAAAACAAATTTCAGATTGGTGAGATAGACACTTAATGAGGTTGTTCATGAAGTACCTCTATGCAGGACTTTGCTATGATGCCATGGAAACTGGCAGGCAATAGGCTAAGCACGACCTCAACCTGTATGTGGTAAATTGTTCATAATAGATAATTGATGCTGCTTGCAAGCATATCAGTTTTTATATCTTCAAATGGAACAATATTCCGCATGACAAGGCAATAAGGAATTAAAGAGTAGCAAAGGTACTAACTTAGGCTTCCTTTGGGACTGTTTTTTTTATTGCTTCTTAAAACTAAAAAATTTTATTTTTTTGTATTAAAATTCTGTTTTAAGAAGCAATTAAAAAGCCGTCCCAAACGAAGCATTAGGTTCTTATAGGGTGCACTCAAAACAATATTTGGGTAGTATAAAACAATTATGCATTTTGAAAATTCAGGATCTTTCTTGGTGCCTCAGATTTTTTTTTTTAAATTTTGCACAACTTTAAAGAGATAGCTATCCTTCTATATTCACGCAACTGATAAGATATGGACATGTTTTACATTTAATGCATGAAAGATGAAAAAAATACAGAAAAGCTTGTATTTTTTCAGAGAAAAAGAAGCTTTGCATCAACTTGAATCATTTTATCTAATGTCCCAAGTGATTCTATATGCAAACTTTAGGGAGTTAGCGGTACTTTATACAAAAAAATATCCTCTTAAATTTTTTTGTTCTTTTTTAAATGGAAGATGCAGCTCGAAGTAGATTCTGAAATGTTAAATCGAATTAAGAATGTTAACTATTGCTGGAGAATGTTTGAAAGGGTACAAGAGTTAGTATAATATATGAGTGCAAGAGCAAAAAATAACTCTGAAAACATGCATGCTCAAAAGGTACTGGGAAAAGATTACCTGGGATATACACAAAGAAAGGCTTTCCTCGTTCATTACATCAAGCTGGACAGCTCTTGCATTCATTATGCCTTCAATTGTCTACACAAGTACAAAAGTTAAGAAAAATTGAATAATGAATATAACCAAAAAAGTGCAAAAGTAATTTGTTTTCAGTGATTTGTGTCAATGGATTATCAAATTATATATAAAGAGATAACTGTGCCTATTTTAAGGTAGCTTTTCATGAAACATGTAAAAGAGACTGTTCAAATCAAGAGTAAAAAAAAGATAGAAGCAGTAGTGTTGATGAAATGAGAAATACTGATAATGGACTATTTACAACATTTTGAGCACGGATTCTTGCAAACTGCATGCATTAAAATAACCTTAAATCACAGCTCGAACCATTTAGAAAACTTTGCAATAGTTTTCAAAAGAGAAGAAGACAGAACGAAATTAGGATCAAGAGAAAGTGAGTGATAACAAAGTAAAATTCTGAACTTTTAATATCTTATCATGCAGGTTGCATCTGAACTCAATCAAAAATCCAAAAGTTTTGATCTGTCATGGAAGCTTAATTTTTTTTGTTGACAATGGAACAAAACATGATTTGCCCAATCATAGAATTGATCTTTAAAAATTCCTATAAGAATGAACTAATTAAAGGACAAACTTAGAAGCTCTTGCTTTTGATATTGTACAAATCTCCCATATAAACTAGTTTTCTTCATCAATTGCAGTAACACAAATTATAAACTCTATGCAAAAAAAGCAAAATTAAATTCATCATCATAACTGCATCAACCTTTAATGTTGCTTAGGCTTCAATTGGGAAGACTTTCTTACTGTTTCTTAAATCAACTTTTAAGTAAAAAATTAAAATTTTTGTATTAAAAAACTACTTTAAGAAGTAGTAAGAAATCCATCCCAAACGAAACCTTGGTGGTAAGAAGAAACTAGTTTGTGACAACCACCCAAAGCATTGGCTGCAAACATGTAGAATAATATGCAAGTGTATGGTCTTGTTTCCTAAGTTAGATCACTATTTCTGATATTGCAAGGAGGAAGGTTTTAAAAAGTTTAAAGTGGGGTAATAATAATTGCTCATAATAAAATACTTTCAAAGGATCTCAATCAATGTTAAACCTCTAAAAATTGAATACAGCATAAACAAATCATACCTCTTCTGCATCCTTTTGGTAAAGAGATGCTACAATAACTTCGAATTCCTCACATTCTTGAGCATCAACACCCTCAAATATTTTAAGGGAATTGGAATATAGATCCCCAGCTGATGCCAAAAGTTCAGCAGCTGGTTGGCAAACACGACCAGCACCCAATATCAGGACGGCTGGCCTTTTAATAGAACCATTTCTCTCATTCACTATACTTTCACTAACTTTGCTAACTTTTAAAGATAGTTCTTTATCTTTATTGAAAGCTCCATCATCTTTATGACTTGGATTTGCAAGCAATGTCAGAGCAGCACATATTTGATCTAGGATGGTTATGTCATCAGCACTGATCTGTTGAAACCAAAAAATATGTAAATGTACATATATATCAAAATGCTTAATTATCATACATAACTGGACCTCACATAGCAAATTTACTTATGGAAAATAAAGAAGCCAAGATTTAGAAAGGGAAAAAATGATTTTAGAAAAGTTTTCAAACTTCCAGCAGCTTACAACTGTTAGGAAAAAAGTTGCAACCATGATCATTTCATAAGCTAACATCATAGAAACGAGGAGGACGAACCACTTAGGTGAGCATTTTTGCAGGAAAAAAATCATCAACCAGATTACCAGAGTGATGAGACAAGAAAACTGAAAGAGTCTCAGCAAAGCTATATATTGCAATAGAGGTGTGGAAATGCTTAGGAGATCAAGGAATTTCTTGGCTTACTAAAAAATTTAATATTATTTTGAAAACTAAAAAGATGCCAGATGAGTGGAGAATGAGTGTGTTGATTCCTATTTTTAAGAATAAAGGTTGATATATTCTCAAAAAATTATCTTCATCGGGCACGAATCTCGAGGCAAAACCCAACCCGGGAACTTCAAATATTAAATTCGGGAGCACCCAAACTCCGATTTCAGTAAGCTTACAGTCAAACTGAGCGTCTTGGAATACGAACCAAACAACACCAAATTCAACCCAATCCGAGTCCAAATGAGCCCAAATCAAGCGCCCGAAGTGTTGTAGGAAAGCTCGTACCACAATTTGAGTTACCAAACAATCTCCGATTTTAACAAGCTTATATTCGAATCGAACGGCTCGACGAGACGAATCCAACGAGCCCAAGATCGCCGAAATCCGACATCACTAAGGCCTTCAAATGTCCAACAAACGGTGCATGATCGAAGGGTTCAATATCAACCGTCCATTCGACCACTCCCTATTCACCCCTGATCTCACACCTATTTACAAGCCATATCACTCCAGAAAAAACTATAGCCCTCATTCTTCACAAGAGGACTCAAGTGAGAAGAGAGAGAAGAAGAGAAGAGAAAAA
Organism: Dendrobium catenatum; assembly: GCF_001605985.2. NCBI lineage: Eukaryota > Viridiplantae > Streptophyta > Magnoliopsida > Asparagales > Orchidaceae > Dendrobium > Dendrobium catenatum. The sequence goes on along the minus strand of NW_021319360.1, from coordinate 979,838 downwards.
GGGGAAAGGGAGAATCATCTCCTCCTCAACCACTGCCGGAGTTCTTTCCGCCGCCTGAATATGCCGGAACTCTGCCGGATTTTCAGGAGACGCCTGAAGTCTGTAGAACTTTGTAAATTTGCTTCAAGTTAGAAGAAATGGGTTGTAATCTGATCGTCCTGACTTGTGGGACGAATCAGCTTCTTGTAATTTACAAAACACTAGTATAACTTTTCAACTGGGCGTGGCCCCGTGGTTTTTTCCCTCTTTCGGGTTTTCCACATAAAAATCCTGGTGTTCATTTTCTTTTCTGTTTGTGTGCTGAATATTCGTGCAACGTTCAGACGTGAATTTGTAAACTCTACCGCCACGTATATTCTAGCCCGCAACAAAGATGATGCACAAGATTGTAATAATTATAGCGGAATTAAGTTAATGTGTCATACTTTAAAACTATGGGAGAGAGTTATGAAGCATAGGTTGCGGCGTGATACTAATGTTTCTCAAAATCAATTTGGATTCATGCCAGGTAGGTCTACTATGGAAGCTACATTTATTGAGAGGTTTGATGGAGAAGTATAAAGAGAATAAAGAGGATCTACATATTGATTTAGAGAAAGCATATGATGAAGTTCTAAGAGAAGTGCTATGGAGAGTTCTACATAAGAAAGAGGTTAATAATACTTATATTCAAGCCATTAAGGATATGGATGCAGGAGCTATTACTTGTGTTCAAACACAAGGTGGTCAAGTCATTTAAAATTGAATATAGAGTATAATTTTAGTAATAATAGATCTAGAGAGGATTGTGACTTTGGGTGATCAAGTCATTAATAATAGCACCCGGTTTAGATATCTTGGGTCAATTGTCCAGATGTGGATTCCGAAAATTCGGTTCTGGCATCCGCCCAACTGTTACTTTTTTTTGGTGAGGGAGTTTTAACGGAATAAGTTCCGGGATAAATTTTGGAAGGCAGATGGGTTTGTATATAAGACACTACCTAGAGATTTCACCCTCAATTTGCGAGGACTTTATGATCTGAGTTCTGGTTTCCTATAGGCGCAAGCCCCTATAGCTAATTACCTCTCCCGATCACGAGCGAGAACATTCGATTAAGGCTAGTCGTCAATCAGATACATAGAGATATGTGTTATTTGGCATATAGTAGCAGCATGGGTTTGAATATTTGAAAGTTTGGATGTTTGGAATTTGGGTTGAGATATTTAAAAATAGAAATTTTACCATCTTGCACTTAAAGCTGATAGTGGGGGAATGGATGATAGACCCAATCAAGATCCCAAGCTTCCATCGTCCCAGGCCATCGTGTTCCCTGGTCTACTTAGTCAGAGGAGGTAGTCCACCCAACCTAACAGAAGGATCCTTATCGGTAGCCATGGGTTACTTCGTCTAAGAGGACCTTGTAGACCTGGGGTGAATGTTTGTCTAAGGGGACAAATTTGAATCCACTTTAGCTAATAGGGGGCTTTACTCCCTATTAATCATATCCTATTGATTCATATCTCAAGAATTTGATGTCATTAAGGAACATATTGACTCTGGCCATAACAGGTATTTCGTGGTGCCATTTGGAGGCAAAACCACTCAGTTCAGAGGGCCCCGGGTCATAACCATTTATCTTGCGGTGCCATTTGGTGGCAAAACCGCTAGTCAGAGGACACGTACCACATCATTACTGGCAGAAGATTGTTTGATAATGAATCCTAGTAATATTTTCGACTAGGAATCAGCTCTATTGAGCTGAAGTAGTTTTCTAATTTGTCCACCCCGGCAAACTGTTGCGGAGGGTGGATGAATTTTACTTTAAGTGTTGATGGATTTATTTCAATTTTAAATATTTTGATTTGAGATTTTTGGATATTTGGATTTTGATATTTTGAGAAATCATTTGAAAATGCTTGTGGACCCCTCTGGTTGAAATTTTTATTCAACACGGCCATCATCGGGATATTTGAGGTCATTTCCATTTGAAAATATTTGAATTTTGTGGATGAACCACGACTTATAGGAGCTTGCATCTGATGGAACTCTTCTGCATTTGTCTATGAATGGCATAACAGGTTTCCTACAACAGCTCATATGAGCTTAGATTTTTTTTTGCCATATATCATCACGCTTAAGCCTGTAGATGACTAGTATATTTGCTGACCACCACATGCACCTTTACTGTAAGGATATCGTAACATCCATTGCCTATTACTGATTAGCATTCGTAAGCTTATTGTGTATATGGTAAATTATCTATCATTATTAGCTGATGCTAGCACTTGCTATTTACTACATGATGTGCATTTGCGGGGACTACTACATCTTCTTGCAAGATTGATATGGGTGCTTCCATCATCAGTGTATGATTTGTAGCACTCTCTAATATATTCTCATGCATCTATTTGCAAGTGGATCACATATATTTATTGATTATCCTCGCTCATTGTTTGCATTTCTACTGGCAATAGTACCCTTTAATATTTATTGGAAGCCTTGCATTATTGCTCGCAAGCCATTTCAATAGGTTCATTGGATGTTGACTTTCAGCGTTCATAGATAACTACTGTATTCATCTACGAGTTATTGGTCATTGATTGGAGAATAGTCATAATACTCGTTGTATGTGGCATGATGTATACTTATGAATAACTTCTTAGGTACACTTTGACGAATCAAGTCACTGATAAGCTGCTAGTGGATGAAAGAAATTTCCTATTGGCTCATTGATGTTGATTGAAGGGAAATTATTGCATTCACAATCTATCCACCATTGTTGCTTGCAAGCTAATATATTCACTTGCACATCATTCATGCTTGTAAGCCAACTATCTCTTTCACTACATGTATTTTGCATGCATTCATAAGAATCTTTGTTTGTTGTAGGCTCTTGGACCTCCTTTGTAGACCCTTGCTCATTCATTGATATTTAGTTAGATGATCAAAATTATCATCTACCAATTGTATGAATTAGGATTAATGCTACGATCCAACCATTGTCATTTGCATGAAGATTATATTGAAAATCAAATGGCGTCGTCATTATCATTAAGTGAATGACACTTGCAAAATCCCTTGGCTTACAAATTTTATATGTATTCATTTGCATCTTATTGATGATTGTCATTTATCAATTATGAACTCAATCACTTATATTTATTTATTCAAGTTTAAGTGGGTGTTCAATTCGAGTTCAAATTCAAGTTCTAGTTAAGATTGTATATTTTGAGTTCAATGTCCACAAATGCATACTTCAAATTTAAGCTCATGTCATTCAAGTTCATCTGTCATCCTCCATTGTACGAGTTCCTAGTGGTCCAACTCAAGTCTTTGCTTGAGTTCAAGTTTGAGTCCTCGTAGTTATCTTTTGCAAGTCCAAGTTCGTATTCAATTTCATTGTACTTAGGTTCAAATATTTTATAGTTCATTTTTTGTCCAAATACATGTCCGAGTCCTCTGTTTTAGTTTGTCCAAATTCTAACCAACTCCGGTGTTTCAATGAAAATTTCGGTAGCCTCCCTACGTCTCCCCCGTTTAAGGGAAAAATCAAAAGGCAACCTTCCCCTCATCGCTACTTGAGCGCTTCAGGTAGGTGTCAAATGACACCGAGGTTGCATTTTTTTTTAAATGCCCGCCCGCTACATGAGCGTTTAAGGGTTTTTGGTTACTTGTTTTAAAAGAGCACAATTTCTTTCCCCCCTCTGCACTACGTGAGCGTTTGGAGGTACTTAATTTTCGTCCCCCTTGTGCTACATGAGCACTCCGGGGATTACCAGCCTCATTGCGAGCGTCACACCGGTTTCCCTCCCCACTACGCTACATGAGCAAATAGGGGGTTTGCTAGCTCGTCGCTAGCTTCGAGAGTAGAATTTTTTTTTAGGTCGTCGCAAGCGCCAAGCCGGTTTCCCTCCCTACTACGCTATGTGAGCGCGTAGGAGGTTTGCCGGTTCGTCGCAAGCCACGAGAATAGGATTTTTTGAGTTAAGAGTTTTATACCTTAGCATGTCGATGGCGGGGACGGCGGTACAAAATACACAAAATCATACATTTTTTTTTTCTAGCTCAACGTCATCAAAACTTCAACTTTTCAGAGATTTTTGCTTTTAGTTCTGGATACCCCATTTCTTTTAGTTCCTCAAATGAGGTGCCAAAGAAGGTTGACTCATCATCCTTCAAAGTAGACTCTTCAGATAAAGTGGTTAGCTCTCTAGTCATTTGATCACAATAAGAGTTCTCATCTTCCTTTTGATTTACACACCTTTAATCACTTCAATTTCAGAGAAATCCTGCATCATGGCCGTCTTAGAATCTAGCTTTTTTTAGTAGTCATATTTATGCTATCCTCTTTAGTAATCTCCATCCCACATTCAATCACCATTAATTCTTCCTCTGTAAGCTTCAGCATATTCCAATCACATAGTTTTGGCAGAACATAACATTTCATTTCAACTGAATTATCATGTTCATCAATTACCCCATACAACCAATATAATACTTCCAAATTATTGCCATGTTTGTCAACAAACTTGAAGCAACTATTCGGCCTAATTTGATGAAACTGAGAAGTTTCTCAGTTTCGGCTGATACCACTTGGAGTGATCTCAGGATCTTGGAAGATTATCAAGTGTGATATTGCAACATAGATAGTCAGGTACTTCTCTAGGAGTGTCATCCTCCAAAGCTTTACTAAAGACTCCATTTAGAAGTTCAAATTGGTCAACTTTATCACTCAAAGATGCTTGAGAACCATCTCCAGACTGAGGATCTTGAAGAGGATGATGTAGCATAAGAGCACTTTCATATTCATTATGAATCTTCTTGATTGATCGGACTTGCAAAGTATCTTTTCTCCAAATCTCTAAAGATGGAAAAGGGAAGCACCGGGACATAATTCATTTGAAATCCAACTTCAATTCGGATAAGCTCCAGTGCTCCACACAGTACAACAAAAAAAAATGAAAATACACATAAACATTAATCTCATTTTGGCACGTCTTCTAGCTCTGCTGCATTTGTTATTGATGCAAGTACTTGGTTACAACTTCCAACCATCCAAAAAGAGTTTCATATCCAGAGAGAGAGAGAGAGAGAGAGAGAGAGATCCTCAGCATTTTTGGGGCAAAGCTTAGCAGTAACTCGAACTCTTTCAGAATTGGCATCATCATCGTCAAAGGACTCCTCAGGCTTGAGGTCATAGAAGCTTTAGTCCAGCCGCCTTCGCACATGTGAAAATAGGGATCCCACCGCCATAGCCCACACCAACGAGTTTCGTTGAGGTTAAGAGCCCTTTTGGAGCGCATAGATGCAAGGGATTGAAGAAGCAAGGCCATGGCCGTAACAGATGATCAGAAACCATGGGAAAATCTAGGTGAAGAGTGGGAAATCCCACAGAGCTTCTTGATCAAGAGAATGAGGAAGACTTCGTGCGTTTCATGTTGAGGGAGGAAGCTTTGACGTGAAGTGGGGTCGGGACTGGAGGAGACGAACAGGGAATGTTTTTTCCATGGATTTCGCTGGAGGGAGAAGTGGACAGAACGAGCTGTGTATTGAACCGAGAAAAAAAGGAAAGAAAAGAAGAAACTAAAGCCAATTTGGCTTTTTGTTTCATGACAAGAGAGCCTCGATATGCGTGTTTTATCTCGAAATTCGTGCCACCTATCTAGATGCTTCAAATTGAACATAGATAGTGTAAATCTTAAGTATTCGAGATATTTCAATCACAATGGCGAAATATATTTTGTGAACGACATCATTTGGATAGCGACCAGACTGATTTTCCTAAAAATTCAAGTGTTATTGCATCAGGATCCGTGCCACCAATATGGATGCTTCAAATTGAATAAACAAAATGTAGTTTTATAGGTTGACGATATTCCAGACACAACGACGAAGTCTGTTCGTCGATCCGACGTCATTTGATCAGCCTCACGCTTTAATTTCGGGTGTCGTCATTCCTTTTGACCGATCTCATCCTACTCGATTGCGAGGGGCATCAACCTAACATAATTCGATGTTTTGATCACAATGCCACCATCTGTTTGGTAATCAGATGTTGTTTGACCCTTTAAGTGACGTGTGGCGCCAAGGCGCTTGTCGCTTTATTCACCTGTTTGGGTCTTTTCTCGCGTGGATTGAGGTATAGGGATCAACACCAGAGTGATTGTGAAATAGATGGGGATATTATTAGTAGAATTCAAGTTGGATGGTTGAAGTGGAGGAATGCATCTGGCTTGTTGTGTGACATAAAAGTCCCTTTCAAACGTAAGGGAACATTCTATATAATGAAAGTGAGACCTGCAATGTTTTATGGTGCATAATGTTGGCTATTAAAAGGGAAACATAATATTAAGTTAAGTGTTGCAGAGATGAGGATGCTCAGATGGATGAGTGACTTTACTCTTAAAGATAGGATATGAAATAAGCATATATGCGAAAAGGTTGAAGTAGCTCCAATGGAAGATAAGATTAGAAAGAGTCGTCATAGATGGTGGTCACATAAAACGTCAGCCTTCCGATGATCCGACAAGGAAAGTATTTGTCTTAGATTTGACTTTTGCTACGAAAAAGGTTGATGTAAGACTACTTAGATGACATGCTTATGGATTCATGTGGGCATTGCACAACTAATAGATTAGAACAATTTCAGAACAAAATTACAAGCAATTTTCAAACAACAATTAAAACAAATGAGTGGATCAATTAAGTAGGCTAAATCACATGCTCCGAGTTTGAACTATCAAGATAATTAAGAAAATAGAAGCAATACAGAATAGTAGTTTTCAAGTTAAATCCCTAATCTAACAACGAGACGTAGGATGCATAGAAGATTACACTCAGTTCCTACAAATGACTAGGCTTGGCAAGAGCAATTGAAGGCGCTTTCGTGATTACAATCATCCAATGAGAATTTAGATTTAGAAGAAATAAAATGCAAGTGAAAAGGAGAACCTTTGCTTAAGGAGACGTGGAGATCTTCCACTTGATGTCAGCAATCTCGACCCTTGTTGTAGAGAAAGAAGTTTCTCTAATAAAGGACTAGGGATCTTCTTCCAAATGTTGATATCAAAACCTGAATTTATGTTTAGGTTTTTGCTCCAAAAAGCTGAGAGAATTCTCAGATTATTTGGTGTAATTGAAGAGGCTTGGGAGAAAAGAACTCAAAGCATCCAAAAGCTTAGTCTAATGAGAGAAGATGGAGGCTGGAGAGGAGGGGAGACGGGTAGAGGAGGGAGGCGGGTGTTGGGCGGCAAACAGAGAAGATAAACTAGGGAAGGTTTGATGTATTTCCTAAAGTGGCGTGATCACTTAGGCAATAAATCAATCCAGGCAAGGTTTAGTAGGCGGCCAAGAGGGATTTATGGGTGATTTCACATTATTTCCTAAGTAATAGATGAGATTAGGAAATAATTGGAAAAAAAAAATTTAATGAGGCAAAGGAGGCCGGCAGCATACATGGGCTAGGTGATTGAGTTGTAAAAGAAATTATGGATTTCTAATTTAGGAATTGGATTTAGGAAAGAATTAATTTAAATCCTCATGAATTTAAATTTTGAAATTAGATTTAATTCAATCACTTTCCTAAAATAGAATAACAAGTTTAGGAAATATTTTGAATTCAAATTTGAGGGAATTTGAATTTCAAATTTATTTCAATTAATTCCAAACCCAAATTAGGAAACCTAATAAAGAAACCAAGGGGTGGAGGGCCGGCAGCTAAAGCCTTGGGCCGGCGGCAAGGGGCTTGGGCAAGCTTGGAATGTGGGTGTTGGAGAGGAGGGGTCGGGTGAGGATGCTTTGGCCGTGAGGTGAAAGAGAATGGGTGGAGGGGTTTGGAAGCTCGACGAGGAGACGATGACAAAGATAAAGAAGAAAACCATGAACCCGGCCGTCTCTAAGGCTGGTGGGTGATACGCCAATCTCCCTCTCCCAGGGATCTCTCCAAAACTCTTCAAGAACTCTCAAAGGCTCTCAAACACAAGTGAAGGAAAATTTTCTCATAATTATTCATTAGCTTGAAAATAAAACAAAGGGGCTTTAAATAGCCTCATACACAAGGCCGTGGTAGGTAGCACGATGATTGGCACGGTGATGCCTCTCATCCAAATCAGGATCATGACGTGGATCATGTCCATAGTAAGTAGCTCGATGATTGGCCCGGTGTGACCTCTCATCCGGGTAGGCTTCATCCCCATACATAGAAGGTGGTCTAGATGGGGTGTAGGGAGTAGGGTGGTCTCTAGCTCGCTCAAGTGTATCAAATCTCTCGGTGGTGTTCCTACGAAGCTCAGCTAGATCCGCCTGGTTTTCCTTGAGTTGCTGGCTAATAGTGTTCATTTGGCCTACCAAGAGGTCTAAGGTCATTCCTAGTTGTTCCGGGTCCATTCCTAAACACAATGGGGTATTTGGGTGGTTTCTTAGGAAGTGGACAGCAAGCTAGGGAGTGAAAAGACACTCTAAAATGACCCAATATGGTGCAGGAATTTCAGGGACAGCCAACTACACTCAAGTACTAAGTCACCCTAACAATAATAATGAGTGCGAAGTTTAAGGACAGCAAAAACACACTTAAGTAGTGAGCCTAAAGTTTGTAAAACTGCAGGAATTTTCTGGACAGCACACTAAACAAGGGTGTAAGATGAACTTAAGATGTTTTAAGCTCACAAAATGACATACAATGCTTTAGTAGCACCCTAGGGATAAAATAAAAGCTTTTCTAAATGAAAATTGCAAAATGAAAACACAAAAAGGAAAACTACCAGGAATCCTAAGACATGCAAGAGCATATCATGCTCTGATACCAGATGATGTAGGACTACTTAGATGACATGCTTATGGATTCATGTGGGCATTGCACAACTAATAGATTAGAACAATTTCGGAACAAAATTACAAGCAATTTTCAAACGACAATTAAAACAAATGAGTGGATCAATTGCGTAGGCTAAATCACATGCTCCGAGTTTGAACTATCAAGATAATTAAGAAAATAGAAGCAATACAGAATAGTAGTTTTCAAGTTAAATCCCTAATCTAACAACGAGACGTAGGATGCATAGAAGATTACACTCAGTTCCTACAAATGACTAGGCTTGGAAAGAGCAATTGAAGGCGCTTTCATGATTACAATCATCCAATGAGAATTTAGATTTAGAAGAAATAAAATGCAAGTGAAAAGGAGAACCTTTGCTTAAGGAGACGCGGAGATCTTCCACTTGATGTCAGCAATCTCAACCCTTGTTGTAGAGAAAGAAGTTTCTCTAATAAAGGACTAGGGATCTTCTTCCAAATGTTGATATCAAAACCTGAATTTATGTTCAGGTTTTTGCTCCAAAAAGCTGAGAGAATTCTCAGATTATTTGGTGTAATTGAAGAGGCTTGGGAGAAAAGAACTCAAAGCATCCAAAAGCTTAGTCTAATGAGAGAAGATGGAGGCTGGAGAGGAGGGGAGATGGGTAGAGGAGGGAGGCGGGTGTTGGGCGGCAAACAGAGAAGATAAACTAGGGAAGGTTTGATGTATTTCCTAAAGTGACGCGATCACTTAGGCAATAAATCACTCCAGGCAAGGTTTAGTAGGCGGCCAAGAGGGATTTATGGGTGATTTCACATTATTTCCTAAGTAATAGATGAGATAAGGAAATAATTGGAAAAAAAATTTAATGAGGCAAAGGAGGCCGGCAGCATACATGGCAACAGTAAAACTATTCTTAGAATGCATTGATTTGACCTCATTAGCAGGACCATCACCCAATAGCATGTTGAAACCGGAAGTAAAATCCCACATTTCATGTAGAACAACTTAAAAAAAGATTCTTTAACTTGAAAGAATTCAATTCAAATGTAAGATATCCATCCATTAGTTTTTGAAATTCCATCATATATGATAGAATCATGAAAGATTTGATTGTTTCTAATTCTGTTGGTAACTCACTAGAGACTCAAGAAATAAAGAGAAGATGTATATAAAATATTCAACAACAACGAGAACGAATTTACGAGCATTTGTTGGAGGCAAATCAACTTTATAATAAAGTACATACCGCTATTACTTAAAAGCCCCAAAGTTCAGAGTTTTGGAGGACAACTAATATCCAATTACCATTTGTTATGGAAATAAAAAATGATGATTTAGAATATTTGACTCACTTCAAGTTCTGAGTAGGACATGAGATTTATGCTTTGTCCAACTTCACATTTAACCAGGCGAAACGATCCACCAGCAGCTTCAACAATATCCAAAGCTTCATTAATTAACATTTGATCAAATAAATGGCCACTTAGAGATACCTGTTCAACAAGAGATGTGATGTTCAGGTGATTCTCAAAGCTATTCTAAATTTATAATTGCTTCAAATAATACTGTATCAGGTAAGCATGTCGCTACACAAACTAAGATTCATGGAAGAATGAAAATCTCAAGCACGGATGCATGCAAAATCATAGGTTTAGCATACTGGATCTGGCCACCATCAAAACTTGCATGCATATAGATGGGGATCAATCTTCATGAAAACAGACTCTGCTATAGATAGTTGGATGAATGTAAAATATTGACAGGCAAATAATAAGGAAAATAATATACCAGTGTACTGTACTTCCTCTTGCTAGAAGAACCATCATCAGCTTCCGCTATTAAATCACTGCAAGGGTAATAAAAGTAGAGATAGAGATTAGAGTATAAAATCAAAAGACGACGATAAGCAATGCTACAGAAGAAAGATTGCAGTTTCGGTTATAAATTCATCAAAAAATTTGGTTTCAGTAGCTCATTGGTTTTAGGAGCATTAAATATATAATTTTGCCCTTTATTCAATAAATCAAAAACAAATTTTTTGAAGTTTTAAGGAATTCAAAATTTAAGGATAAAACCTAAGTCAGATCTACTTAGCAACAAAGTAGTAGACCCAATTTGATCAAAAGATTCTTGTCAGCAACAATAGGCTGCATCGTTTAAGAAGACTTCGTTGACATAGAATGAAAGTTCATCGAAAGGGACAATTTTAAGTTGGCCTTGGCTAACATCGAATTTCATTCCCTATCATGTATCTTCCGATGCAAGACTCCTAAACTTAGCCATTGGGAAATATTCAGGCTTAGATTGTAACCATAATGTAGTGGTGAAGTTGTAATCAGTTTAACCGCTGGGTTAAGGGGCATATTTTATATATTTAGTAGTGTGAGATTTTTAGTGTGATCATACGAATATACTTAATATGACATTGCTCTTAACGATCTTTAATCAAACTTAATTTTAATCATTGGCAAACTAGTGTGAATGATGGATGGTAGGCTTAAGTGCAAAACGATCAAATATTACTTTTTCTTTTGCATGTGAAAAGATTTAGACAGAAATATCTTTGCTTGTTTATCTAATTTATGTTCATCAGCAGCTTGAATGCCCAAAATATATTTTCCTCAGAGTTTGATTGAGCATTTTTATGACAAGATATCCAGTTATAATATTCTAGTAATTGAAAAAAAATGAAAGTTTATGTTCATCATCAGCATGAACAGTTAAAATATATTTTCCTCAGAGTTTGATTGAGTATTTTTATGATAAGATCTCCAGTAATAATATTATAGCAAATAAAATGAAAAAAAAAATACTATGAAGTTATACTCGACAATAAATTATTCATCAACATCTGGCATAAGCTAGCCTAACATGACTAAACCAAATATATAAAAATCGATCGACACTTCATTAGATTAAAATTGAATTAAAAATAGAGTTGTATCCCATATGCTCAAACACACAAGTAGTTGGCCAACAATCTAATAAAAGGACTACCAAGTTAGGTATCCAAAATATTTAATCCACATTTGAAGTGTTGGCAACTTTCCTCACCTAGGCAATTAGTGGGATGGCAAGCTGGAGATTCCTGTTTTTGGAAATTGTGGCAATCCGTGGCATTAAAGGACGAAAATCCCTCTCAAGATTGAGGATGAGTAAATATTCCAAGTTGTAGAATATCTTTTTTTATTATTATTTCTATAGATGCATATATAGAAACATGATTAAGTACAAGAATATTCTATCCTAGAAGTTTTGTTATATAATTAATATGCAATTAGTTATTTTCATAGATAGATATATCTAGAGTAACATAGAATCATGCTATGTAAATAGGGGTGTTAATTCCTAAATAAAATATACATATAATTCAGATCATTCTATCTCATTTTACTTTTCAATAAATCGACCCAATATATTGGAGTTTCAATGAATGGTTATGGATTAAATTTTGAATTTATATCTGGGATGCTTGAGAAGCCTCATCTCTTTCATCACGCTTCAATGATCAAAACGTTGTCTAGAGGAATCGTGCAATAACAATTTGAGAAAACACTTTGATATATGTTTCTTTTTTTTTTTCTCTGCTTTCCACCATTCCTCACAGTTTTGTTACCTATATGAATCTGAAAATATTTCCAGTATCTAGAATGCAATTCCAAGTTTAATTCACAATTTTGCATTTATTCAAGTTTATTAAAAGAATAATGATATGTTGCACACAAATGTAAACTATTTACTTAATTTTTATGATTCCACCGTTATCTGTCATCATTTTGAAGATATCTTCACACACACCGTCATCTCTCATCTGTCATTATTTTGATTATATAAATATTGAAATCAAAACAAATGACTTATTAAGAATATTCTAATATTTTTTCAAGGATTAATATGAGAAATGCATATCAAGGGAGTGAAAAATGCAAAGGTTCCTTACATTGTAGAAGAGTTTCTCATTCTAGGAATATATTCATACAAGGGGGTAAGTGATCCTCCATGAGCTATGCAAGCTCTTTGCAAGTGCAATGGAAGCTCTGTCATGTTTTTGGCCCAAGCCAAGTTTCTTACGAATTGTGATAGTATATCTCCAAAGTGCTGGGACGACTATATAAAAAAGAGCTTAAAGTTACTACAGTACACAATAGCTGATAACAAAAATTTTTTACCAAAATTTGGTATGACAAAGAAGTTGAAATGACTTACCTCCCTTGAGAACTCAGTTGGTAGAATGTCGACAGCTAGACATATTAAACCATCACCATCCATGTCATCATGGTATGAATCAGCAAAAGGATTATACCTAACAACCACAATCAGAATTTCTAACCATTTTGTAACATCAAAAGAATAAGACAACGGGATATTGGTGAAGCTAGAAAGCATAAAATTGATCAGCCAAATACTCAAGAGGTTTGTCAAACAACACATTATGTGGTAGAAGCTAGAATAACTTGAACCATGTATGTTGCAAAATAGATCAGCCAAAGGGAACATATAAATGGGCCTTAGTAGGCTACTATCACATACATACTACAACAACTATCACATATATACTGAAGAGAGAAATTTTTAAATAAAATAAGCATAGAAAAGCTAGCAGTGGTGATGGCCTAGAATGAGACTTTGGCTTCATTTGGAAAGGCTTTCTTACTTCTTCTTAAAGCAGCTTTCTAGTACAAAATAGAAAGCTGCTTTAAGAAGCAGTAAGAAAACGGTCCCAAACAAAGCCTTCATAAACTATCCAAGAAACACGTTTTCAATAGTATGAACCAGCTTGGGAACAATAAAAAAAATTAAAGGTTAGTTCAGCAAGAACCAGAAATTTAATTCCTTGAGGATATTAATATGTATCTTATCTGATATTATTGAAGAATAAATGCACTCGAGTGAAGTTTCATAACGGCCCATACTTTAATTCTTGGATTTCCTCAAGTGGAAGGCATGATGAGTTACCCATTTCTATAATGAAGAAATGACAGACAACTCACTAACACCTACTTTAGCTAATCCAAAAAGTCTGCGTTTTTTCATTAACAATTCTCTTAAACAGCTTTTGGGAAACATAAATTCACTCCTGTAAAACTATTTAAGATTTACACACAAAAGTTAGTATATTTTTTATGATTTAAAATCCTGCCTTTCTAATTTATGCGCATTCATTCATCCAGCCTAAAGAATGACAAGAGAAGCAAAGCAATATATAACAATTGATATTCACTAACAGGCATCAATTAATGCATAAGATAAAGGATTACGGCAACATCAAGCCTTTGTCCCACTATGCAGGGTCGGCTACATGAATCCTTTTTCTCCATTATTTTATGTTAAGAGTTAAATTCTCATTTAAATCTAATAAAGAAATATCATTTCTAATAGAAAATAAGCACTCTTGTCATAGTAGAATAAGCATATATACCTGAAGAAAGGCTTCTCAATTGTCGTCAACTGGTTGACAAACTCTATGGAACCCCCAATGTCGCAAGTTATATCTGAAACTCCAACGAGAGGACATCCATTCTTTGCTAGCTCTTGCATTTGCTTTGTAGTAAGCAAACGAAGGAATCTATTTTCCCAATACATGCAATTGACTGACAAATAGTAGATATTAGATGAAATGTGTGAGCGCAGATGTTCAGTGACAGGAAATCTAATCCAATTATGATCTGATGGATGCAGAAAACAAAATAACTAGTTAAAGACATTCAGCGAATCCTAATGAAATGTGTGCAATCAAAACTCTCCAGAAAAGAGCCATTGTCAAAGTATGTTAGGGTACTTCCTATCAAATATAATAAACATTACAAGTGCTAACAAGATATTTGCCTAAATGCCCCGTTTGTTTTTCTAAAACCACCAGGGTTATAAGCCTCACCGATGAAAATTGAGGTTGCAAGTTGTTTCATCTTAAATTCTAACACAGTCAACCTTCCCAAAAGATAATTGATCTTGGATGTTCGCCACTCAAGTCAGATCATATCAGCTGGCCTGTTGTTTCTACAGCAAGCAGATATATTTTGAGCAGCTTCAATCATCAACACAAGCTAAGCTTGATTACCATAGACTCACAACCATCCATTTATATCCAATTAATGACTTCCGTGTACAGAAAGTTTCGTAGGACATTTTGTATGAATGATCATCAAAACTGTGGACCAGAAATTCAAAACCCCAGCATACTCTTTATTTAGTTTTCTAAAACCTAAGCAAGCTTATGCCGAGCAGGAGGGAGGCGGAAAAGTAAGAGTCTGCATGCTTGAGCATTCAACCTAGGGGTGCAAACGAGTCGAGTCGAGCTCGAGTCAGGAGGTGTTCGAGTCGAGCTCAACTGTCAAATACCGAGCTCGAGCTCGAACTCGAGTCGAGCTCAACTTTTGAGCTCAGCTCAACTCGTTCAACTTTAAACGAGTTCGAGCCGCTCGCCGAGCCTCCCATATGGTCCGGTTCGCCTTCTGAAATATGAACTTGGTGAGCCGTTCATTTAAAAATGCAGCGGGAAAAGAGAGAGAGAGAGAGAGAGAGAGAGAGAGAGAGAGAGAGAGGAGAATAAAGTGTTTGCGTTTATTATTCAGCAGGTTATTTAAATGAACAAGTCACTTCAGCTGAGAGATTGGACGGCTGAAGTTTGTCAGATTAGACTACTTTAATTTTGAAAATTGAAATCTATGCGCGGCATTTGAGAATGAAATACACAGCGGGAAGTTGGATTTATATAAAAAAATCATTATTAATAATTTTAAAATATTTAAACTTAATAATTTCGAGCTGGCTCGCGAGCCGAGTCTCATCAAGCTCGAACTCGAGCTCGAACTTGACTCGTGAGCTCGATAAGCTCGGCTCGCGAGTCTATAAACAAGTCACGAGCCGGCTCGGCTCACTTTCACCCCTAATTCAACCTCATTGCATCTGTGGATTTTTCTTTCTGAAAGTCACAAAAATAATGAAACATAACTGGCAAAGATAAAAAAACTCAACTGGGAGTAAAATAATAAAACTGAAGAACAGCGAATATTAAATGGTATATTCCAAAGCTTACTAGACAGGAAAATCTGAGTTTAGATTTTCCTTTAGCAGATTTAAGTAGTTTTTTCTAATTTTTTAATCTTTATGTTGGTATATTCATGCATATGATGATTCCTAAGAGGAGAGAATATGTTCTCTAACGATTAAAGATTTCGCCACTCGTTTGGTTCAGCTGTTGGTTCTCTGTTTCAGCATTTGTTCTATTGTTTTGGCCTTCCATTGGGCAGGATTCACGAGTTTGCTGTTGGTTCACTGTGATGATTTGGGCTTTGTGTTTGTTTAGCTATTGGTTCTCATTTGGGCCTTAATTTGTTTCTTTAAGATGGATGTTAGGCTTTCAATTTGGCTGCTACTTGTTGTAGTTTATATGCTGGGATTTCAGTTGACTGGTCCAATAGGCTGCAGTGATGTCATATTTCTAAAAGCATTACTGTTGATCCTATTAGCCTAGGTGACTCATTTGTGGCTTACTAAGGATTTGATAATAACAAGTTTTAAGTGGAATCATCTAATGTTTTGCTAATAGTTTCTAGAGTTCTGATTTGTAATTAGACTAGCTTCAGCTTTAAGTAATTGAAGATGAGCTCAAGTGGATAATTTATGACGACTTTAATACAAAGATTGATAAAAAATTACTTAGACTAACGTGTGAGCATAGGCGTATTTAAATGTAAATTGATTGAGTTAGACTCTCCTAAGATTTTAAAGATAATAAACCAAGCGAAGTTAGTTTAATTTTTGTCTAAAATAACTTTAAAATATATTTAGTTGTTAAAAATATATTCTATAATTTTCTATAATTTAAGAATTTATTTGGCTTAAGTTTGCAATTATTTGATTTATTTCCTATTAATTGATTATTAAATTGCTTTATTATTTTATAAGAGAATTTTGATTTTTTCCTTCTTAATGCATATTTTTAACTAATACCCCTTATATTAAAAACTAAATACCCCTCAAATTCTTTTGGGACAAAAATACCCCTAATGAGGGACAAACCTTTATATTCGCAAATATCTACCAAATTGATGTAGAGAGGAACTAATTTAAATTGGACCCTATGGTTCAAACCAAATTAATGTAGAGAAGAACTAATTCAAATTTGAGCCTAAGATTTGAACCTGATTCAAACCCTTGATCCCAAGGTTGAGTTAACTCGCCAGTGTAAGCATAACCTTGAAGATAAGAATTACGGCATCCTTGTAATACTCATTGTTGAGGCCACAATGTTGTAGCACACAGTTGCATGCCGGTATTTCAAAAATGGGAATGAAGCTTCCCAGAAATGAGGATTTCTATGTCAAGAAGCTGAAATGGATCAAGCTGGGTGCAGTCAAGGTCAAGGTGGTTGCTGCAAAAACATTTGGGCATGGGAGTATTGAGAATATAGACCAACGCTTAAGGCTAGATCCACACCAAAGATTGAAACCAAGTGAGAGTGTTGACCTCCGTATGCGTCCCCATTCAATTAGATCGAACACGACAATAACGATGGCCATCTAATGCGTGCAATTCGTGTTCAAAATGCCTCGACTGCAATCAAATTCACTCAAACGTCGCCCGTTCACCAAAATGGATAGCATCAACGCGTCTAAGGCATTAAAATCTCCAAATAAGTTAATGAAATTCCCTTACCAATTTCTAGCCAATCTGATTTTGGGTTTTTTGTGTTAAACTTAAGGTTGGACAAGTTGTTAAAAAAAGGCGAGATTGAGGCATTTAAAATCTTAGTTTCTTGTTTAATAAAATCCGATTGTCTTCTAAAACTTAATGAGTTAGTTAGACTGAGTATTCTTCTATAAAACAAAGCCTGATTGAGAAATCTAATTTTAATATGGTAAAAATAGCAAATAGTGTAGACAACTTACCTATGACAGATGCATATGGAGCGATTCTTTCATGGAAGACTGGATTGTAATGATCTGGATGTGCGTAATAATCAACCTACATAATATGAGAGGAAAAGCCAGCAAATGTGAATACGGCATACAGAATAAGAATACAGACACTCTTCACACTGTAATATGCATATCTGAATAGACGATGTTACTCATTTATGCCTGTATGTAGAAACACTAACATTAATGAAAATGAGCAAGTAAAAGAGAACATGATAGAATTGGCGTGCAAAACAAAACAATGAAGATTAGAAAAATAAAAAATGGCAACTAGTTCACTGCAGGAAAAGGAAAATGATTAAGTTGTAACACTTCTAATTCACAAATCTGATTGCTTTATTGCTTTCATAGTGCTTTTTCTCTCTTTTAATTAAGAGAAAAGTCCACTTTACCCCATGGGGTTTGAATCATTTTTATTTCAACCCATAAGGCAATGGAAAAATATTGGAACAATATACCAATTTATTCAAAGTACAATAAGGTAAACCATAAGGAGGTGAACTGAAACCTTTTTGGTTGTTTGTACTTGGGAAATGTGGTTTTATTACTTGGACTATGATATTCAAACTTAATTTCACCCTTTTTTTTTCTCCTTTGCTAAGGATTCCTTTTACCTGCAGCTACAATCACAAGGTTCACTTTGCAGATTGTGATGTACATGGTATAGAGTTCAAACCATTCAAGGTGCAAGTTTTCCGCAACGAAATACTACTTCACGTGAATGATTGAAACTACTAAAGATTATTTAGAGGAATAGTAGTATAACTAATACAATATAAACTTGGTTTACTATATTTGAGAGTTCAATACTTTATTGACAATGCCGCATTTCATTTTACAACGAAAAGAGCACCAAAGTTAAAAGTACGGCATTCTAACACAGCGATTTCTTCACAAAAAAAGTGTGCTCCTGTATATATATTTTTATTTTTTAACCATGCATTTTACCAAATTAGAGTTCAATTCCTTGTTCATCATTTTAGGTTTTCTTCCCTACTATCTTTGGTTCAAATAAGGTCCCCTGCTGTCCAATTTTAGGTCCCTTGTTATTGAAAAAATTCGGCAACCTCCTTGCGTCTCGACCGTTTAGGGGAAATTTCAAGAGTCATAGCCTATCCGCCACCACAAAAAAGATGTGCACGGTCGTGTCGGGTTACACCGTAGCCGTATTCTTCAATCCTACCATGCAAGGCGTGCATAGGTCTTCAGAGGTACCTGTTTGAAAACACAGTTTTTCCCCACAGGCACTGAAGCACACACGGATACTTAAAGTTTTACCCTGCCAAGCTAAAAAAAACATGCACAAGGCTTACCTATCTCATTGTAAGCACCGTGACGAGTTTCCTCCCACTGCGCTAAGAAAAGCACACATAGATGGTTGCTCGCCAGCTGTAAGCACTGAGAATAGGATTTTGGAGCTTTTGAGTTTAAGGGATTATTATACCTTTGTAAGCAAAGCTGAAAGCTGTGACATCAGTATTGAAGTTGATGGCACAGGCTCTGAGGTGCGGATGATCTGGAGGTAGGGAAGATTAAACGAGAGTTTCAAGCAGGGAGGAGATCAGGCTGATTGAGGGTCTCGGGTCAATGGGTGTGAAATCAGATAAGTAGGAACAGGTGGGCGTGGAGTTTACGGCTGCAGAGTAGCGATTGTTTGAGCGTGGGGAAGAAGTTTAGCACACTGGAAATGCTGGATTGATAGCTGAAGGGTGATGGGAGGATCAGATGGGGCTCAAACACATACTTGGGTTCGGAGGTGTGTGAGGATCAAAAGACTGAACCAGGGGCGGATGATTTCAGAAGAAACAGAGGAAGTGGAGGTTTCAAAAGATTAGTTCAATTTCATTGTGTTCGTACAGGACAATTGAAAATCGTCTCTATCGATCATCATCATAGAGTATATTCAGTTCAAATATCAATGATTTGTACAATACGATCAGCATCGTGCTATACTAAATGACTGAATCATTATAAGTTTATGTCATCAAATTTAATATTATCAATTGTATTTAACAGAAATAACACAAATAGTTTGTAATAATGACAAGTAGTTAAATATCAATGATGCGCTTAGAAGAAGCAATAATATTATCATAAATTAGGAACATGAATACTCACCTTAAATTTAGATTGTTTGATACTTCACTCCGATGTAGATAATTGGACACCTATATAAAATATCCTATTAACAAAATACTCTCTCTCTCTCTCTAAATTTGACCCAAATCAAAACATCTAAAAAATACTTAAAATCACTTTTATGTTCAAATTTTGCTCATGAGATCCCAAACTATTGTGTCATTGCACGTCAAATTTGATTGAATGTGGAATGAGGCACGTCAATACTTGAAAACAAAATATGGGACTCGCCAAGAACCAATCATTTGCATGCAAATGGTGGAGTTGACAGAGGCTGCATTCCAAAAAGCCTCTCCAAATTGTGAAGAATAATTTGTTCAGGCATCCCTACCTTGTTAAGATTGTCTTGCAGGCCAGGAACTAGATATTTATACTTGCAGCTCATTGCACAAATTTATAGAATGTCAACGCTTCTCACCTTACTTCTGATGCAACTTGACAATAATACCTTAGAGGTTCCCGTGGATCAAAGAACTAGATAGCTTTCAATAAGATTCTCAATTCCAGATTTCCACGCCAACAAACCAAGATCATAAAAAATGAGAATGAAAAGCAACTCAGATTCCTTATATTCATTAGTTGAAGGATTGGTATTTTTTGACCGCAATTTTTCCAATAGAACAAATAAAGCTATTGCATGATATAAATCTCCCACTACCTTGCTTAATATAGGGCATGGATGCAATATGAAGCTAATGTTTAAGAAATACATGTATTGTGCAGCTTTAAATGAGAATCAATGAGATTGTAGAGTAAACTTCAATAAAAGCAAGTGCATTTGCATACCTTATCAAAAGTTCCAGTCGGATCTTTGGGTTCAACAAAATCCTGAGAAGTTACGACACAGCCGTATACTTTAAAAACTCTTTTTCTTAATGGAGAATGATGAGCTAGATCCTCAACCTACAAAACATAAATTTGCTAGTTACTGTTTACAGTGAAAATATGATGCATGTTTATGTATGCCAACCTGAGTAAAAAAAGTTGGTAAAATGTAAGGAGAAAACTGAAAGGGGAACCAAGACCAAGCAGAACTGTAAGATGCTACAAGTAGTCTGAAAATTGACTTCCCATGATAACATAGGTACCACACTCCAAGAAAAATGGGGTTCACATTGTGTTATATTATGTAGACACCATGTTATATTCAAACCATACATGGCTGAAAACCAATAATTGTGCCTGTATATCCATATTTGCCCATGAGTCACTTGCAGGCAGCCAAAAAGGTTCGCACCCAAAGGGAGTGGCCAGGAGGGACAATCGCCTAAAGCAAGCCTCGCTCGGAGGGGCAATCACCTGAACTAAGCTATGGAAAAGGAGGCTTCGTCTTAGTGGAGCTTGCAGCATATGAACATGACCTTGGAGGATCATATCAGGGATGTGCCCATTCCCGACGATTTTTAGCTAGACAATTCACTTTAATAAGCCTTCAACCTAAGAAACTTTCACTACATTTGAACTCGGCTTTCTTAGCAGTTTTCCCCAACTAAAGTCATCCTCCTTCCATGAATGTCCCGGATCAAGTTACATGAAGCACGCACACCGTAGGAGCTCATGATTATGGCTCTGTTAACTATGCTCATCCCCAACTCACAGTCACAACCATCTAGGAGACCCATCACTCACCCCGAGGGACTTACCTTCACAAACTCGCTAGAGGCACTCTCTTTTGAGGACTCACCAAAGGAACTTGTTCTTGATCTCTCTCCCAAGGTATATTCCCTCGATGACTCTCCCAAGATACTCTTTCTTGAGAATTCGCCCAAGGTACCCCCCAAGGAACATCCCAAGCCATGATAAAGGCAAAGAGCCACACGTACACCTTTCGTTCCAGTCTACATGACTATATCAGTCTATACTTGCCATATAATATATTGTTTATCTATTTTTTTAGGTGCAGTCTTTTTAACCTTATAAATAAAAAAGTCAATAGACATACTTTAGACTCCAAGGAGATTGTAGAAGAAAAATTTCCTGCCAAGTTCAAGATTCCTCACTTGCCACGCGTAAAGGAGTGATAGATACAGTGGATCACGTTGCTTACTTTGAATCCGCTGTCTCTTTACTTGATGTTAAAGATGTTTTAAAGTATAGACTATATTCTTTACTACTTTAAAAAATCACCTCCTAGATAATTCTCTCACCTGCCACTTGAGTTAATCACCTCATTTGCTGATTTCAAGAAGATTTGCATCACTTAATTTGCCATCGTGTAAAAGCCACCGAAACTCTCAAGCATTGTTATAAATGAGACAAGAGCCTAATGAAGCTTTCAGAAGCTTCATCACAAGATTTTAGAAGAAAATGTTGGATGCTAAAGATATGGAGTTGGTTGTAGCCTAAGTCGTCCACACTCATGGTCTTTGCAATAGACTCTTTTGATATGCACTCAATTGAAAGCAAGCAAGGACTTTGGTCAAGTTGCTTGAGCTCATCAATAGTTACGCTGATGCCGATAAGTACAACTACATATCCTATACATGACATGGAAGAGTGTTGCCATCTCCGAAACTTAGTCGAGGAGATGATTAAGGTAAAAACTAAAAGAATTTATCCTTGATGATCCTGGAAGAAGGCAAGGAAAGACGCCAATTGAAGAATTAAGAAATGAACTATCAGATGATTCGCTTTGTTGGAGTGGTTCCAGCTATTCTTAGTTGAGCAGTAGCAGAAGCTTTGCACCAAGCTAACCTTAAATAACTTGGGTCAGGAGAGGTTAACTTGTCCAGTACATCAAGAGTCCAAAATATTGAAGTGACACCTTTTATTTCATTGAGATCGACAAACCAGCAAATGAAAACCCCCATAATGACGTCATTGTTGTCACAACCTTGATTGTGAACTATTTCATTGAGAATCACTAATTGGTAGAATTTTAATTGACATTAGAAGTTTAGTCAATATTATTTCCAATAGTACTTTTGAGAAGATGAAGTTTGAGCTTCTCACCAAACCCCAAACCATAGGTCCTCTTTTTGGCTCTCAGGAGAAAGATGAGAAAGCTGAGGCATGATTGCACTACCAATTCCTTGGGGAGAAAGAGAGACAATTTATAGTCATGGTTGATAGCATCATAGTTGGCTTACCAGCTACGTTTATTATGAACTTTACTAGCCTCTTCTAGATAATTTTTTAGGAGTCAATTCCAACTACTGTATCACTATAAAATTCCCAATAGGCAAGAAAATGGTTACTGTGATATACAATTTGCTACAATTAAGAGCATGCTACTTGATTGATGTGGAAAGTATGCAAGAAGAAATCATCTAACTTGAAGCTTAGAGAGGATATGGACTTGAAACTTTTAAAGTTGTAGCGGAAGAATCAATTTCTGAAGAGAATCAAAATCACAACTTTTGAATCAACATTATATTTGACAAGGAAAAAAGGGCTAAGTTCATTACAACTCCAAGAGAGAATGTTGCAGATTTCAATGGTCAATAGATGAAATGCTCATGGTCAACATTAATGTCACCTACACAAACTTAATTTTGGACAAAAACATGAGGCCGATTAAGAAAAAAAATTAGGAGAATCAGCACAACGCTGGCTAAACCAATTAATTATGAATAGCCAAAAACTTTTGGAGGCTAGATTTATTAAAGAAGTATAATACCCATTTTGTCTACCATTAAATCAAAATGTATCCTGTAGGTTGTGAAGTTACTGTACAAAAAGTTGCTTTTTGAAGTTGCTATACATAAAAAAGTATATATATATTTTTGTTGTATAACTGCAAAACTACTTTGCTACAACTATATAAAAATAATTTACATTACTACCCTCGGTATACATAAATTTAAACTATATAAACTCAAACATTTTTTTTGTTATTGTATAGAAATACATAATTGCATATGAGCTGAACGGATATCCAGAGAATTGGCAACGGAAAGGAAGGTCTGGAAATCAAAACTTTCGGATATCATAATTGCATATGAGAAGAATGGAATTATGGAACACATATATGACAGTAAATTCAATATATAGCCTATACTGAGATGAACAGTGTAATGCATAATTTTAATACAGAGAAATGATATTCTCCTTTATTGCATTTTCCTTTTCTCTATTTTACTTTTTCTGTTAGGATACACAGTGCTTAGCAAGCGCTGTCTTCAGGTTATATTCCCCTTTTGGAACATTAATGTTTAACTGTGCAGGATCTTCCTAATTAAACACATATGTATGTTGATTGTTGATAGAGAAATAATCATAAGATGATTGATGCATTTTGTTATCCATATTGAATTTGTTTAGTCAGTTGGTTCTGTTGTTTGACATAAATCAAAACATTTAGTATTGACATAACAAAAGAATTTGTAGTTCTATCTTTATAGTCAAGATCCCGAGAAAGCATATTTTTTGTCTGGTATACAAGTAAAACATAATGCTTCCTCGTTAATTAAACTAACAAATTAGTGATTCTTTGTCAGAAAATTCAAAAAAATTCATCAGTTTCTTCCACCATCTTCAGCACGGATTGTACTTTGTTGTAGAGATAATGAATGGTTTGCTAAATGTAGTGTGTACCTAAATATAAATGTTATAAGAGATGGATGAAAATAATTTGTGGTGGATAATAATCTAAAAATTGGAAATTACTGTGTTTTTGAGCTAATAAATAACAAAGAACTGAAGTGAGAAAGCATATTTTTTGTCTGGTGTACAAGTAAAACATAATGCTTCACCGTTAATTAAACTAACAAATTAGTGATTCTTTGTCAGAAAATTCCAAAATTTTCATCAGTTTCTTCCACCATCTTCAGCACGGATTGTACTTTGTTGTAAAGAGAATGAATGGTTTGCTAAATGCAATGTGTACCTAAATATAAATGTTATAAGAGATGGATGAAAATAATTTGTGGTGCATAATAATCTAAAAATTGTAAATGACTGTGTTTTTGAGCTAATAAATAACAAAGAACTGAAGTTCAAAGTTCAGATTCTCAGTGGAAAATTATCATCTACTAAAAATACTTGTTTTATAATTGGAAGTAACATTGACACTCTAATTTTCTTCCATCATTCATAACAAAGTTGATCCATATCGCAAACATACAAATAGTATAATTGTATATATTTCATCTTTTTTTAACCATCAAAGTCAATATGAATAAGAGAAAAACTGAAAAATTGATACTAAGAAGTTTGTGTAGATCAAATGATATCACTATAATCTTGTAAAATATATAAATAATGTTGCTAGAGAAGTTTGTGTAGAAAAATGATTTCTAATTCATTTCATTAATCAATGCAGATGTGATTTGCTCCCGTAGTTGTATTATTTCCTTAGCACCTTCCCCATATTGCGCCTCATGATTTTTCACATCTCTTTCGTGATCTAATAATGATTGGCCAATTCGATACTCATACGCTTTCAGATGTATATATGATTGATCCCTATCGCAAACATTGAATTCTAAAATAATGCGAGAGAGATGATGTCGTATGTAGTTATGTAATGTCATTGTTGTCACTACTATTTTCACTTGCTTCTTGAATAGATATGTAGGCATATCACACAATATAACCCACTTCTTTTTTCAAATACCAAATGACCTCTTAATCACACCTCACAGTGAAGAGTGACGCTTGTTAAATGTTTTTTTTCTCCCAAGTATGGATTGACTCCCTCTTTGAAAATCAGGAATATGATACTTTGTATCAGAAAATGACTTCAAAAACCCTTGTTGCATTGGGTACCCAGCATCCACAAGATAATATTTATATGTGTGTAATTATACATTATTTAATTAAAGAAAAAGTGGTTGATTAGAATAGAAAAATACATATTTGATGGTGGCATAGGAAATTGATATTGTTGATTATGTATAACAAATTTAAAAATATAATTATCATGTGCATTTTCCTCATATCCTAACATTACAAAAGTAAAACAAATGTTGAAGTCATAAATAGTCATAATATTTAGCGTCGTTGAATCACATCGTCCTATATAAACCACATTTTCAATAGTTGAAACACGAGCATTCACATGTGTTTCATCGATAGCTCCTATACAATCCTAATTAAGAATAGAAGATTATATATTTCATAAATATTTACAAATCATATAAGATCATAATAATAACATTTACCTTGAAATATGACATATATCGATCATCATACAAAATCTTTCTTGAGATATTTTCAAAACTAGAATCTATAAGCTAGATAACGCAACTTGATAATTTCATTAAAGCTTCCAATCAAATAGAGAAATATTTATTAATAGTCTTAATTGATTCATTGATTCATTATGATACAAAATTACTCACATGTCGACCTTATTGATTCATTATGTGATAAAATATATAAGGTGATCACAAGTACTTCTCTAGTTGTTATCCTTGTTGATCTATATAGACCATGAACACTTTCCAAGTCATACGTAAGATCAAAAAAATTATTTGAGACATACAAAATATATTATGAAACCTCATTGAATGGCCTTGTAGTACTCTCAAATCCATCTGTTTCCTCTATACGACGAGGTCATGCACGGAGTCATGTAAATATATGTTTCATAATACTCATTTATAAGACACATAGTTATAATTATAACTTTTTTATGTTTTGCAATATCGGATGACTCACTTATATTCTTATTGCATTCCATTCCTGCATACATATAACGGTAAGAATTATTTTGTTGATTGTATCTGAACTTATAACTTGTTATTGTCTGCAACTTACTTAGTTGTGTAGTCAAAACCAGTCATTATTCAATATATTTGAATTGTTTAAATTAAGTTTTATTTAGCTATCACAAATTACAAGTTCATATACAAACAACAAAATAATTCTTACCGTTATCTATATGCATAAATGAAATATAATGAAAATACAAGTGAGTCACCCGATATTGCAAAACTCAAAAAAATTATAGTTGCAACTATATGTCTTATAAATAAGAATTATGAAATATACATTTACAAAACTCCGTGCATGATCTCATCGTATAGAGGAGACAGATGGATTGGAGAGTTATTACAAGGCCATTCAATGAGGTTTCATAATATATTTCGTATGTCTTAAACAATTTTTTTAGATATTAAATATGACTTAAAAAGTATTCATGGTCTACATGAATCATCAAGGATAACAGATAGAGAAGTACTTGTGATCACCTTATATATTTTATAACATAATGAATCAATAAGGTCGACATGTAAGCAATTTTAACACTAAACTGAGACTATTAGTAAGTATTTTTTTATTTGACTGAAAGCTTTAGTGAAATTATCAAGTTACATTATCAAGCCTATAGATTCTAGTTTTGAAAATATTCCAAGAAAAATTTTGTATGATGATCAATATATGTCATATTTTAAGGTAAATTTTATTATTATTATCTTATATGATTTGTAAATATTTATGAAATATCTAATCATATATTCTGAATTAGGATTGCATATGAACCATTGATGGAACGCATGTGGATGCTCTTGTGTTTCAACTATTAAAAATATGGCTTATATAGAATGATGTGGTTCAACGATGCAAAATGTTATGGCAGTTTGTGACTTTAACATGTGTTTTACTTTTGTAATGTCAGGATAGGAGGATAATACACATAACATTCATATTTTTAAATTTGTTATACATAATCAATAATATCAATTTCCTATGTCACTATCAAGTATGTATTTTCTATTATAATCAATCACCTTACTTATTCTTTAACTAAATAATTTGCAATTACAGAGATAAATATTATCTTGTGGATATTGGGTGCCCAATACAACGAGAATTTTTGAAGACATTTTTTGATACAAAGTATCATATTCTTAATTTTTCAAAGAGTGAGTCAATTCATACTTGGGAGAAAAGAAATATTTAACAAGCGTCACTCTTCACTAGAAGGTGTGATTGAGAGGTCATTTGGTCTTTGGAAAAAAAAAGTGTGTTATCTTGCGTGATATGCCTACATATCCATTCAAGAAGCAAGTGAGAATAGTGGTGATAACAATAGCATTACATAACTACATACGGTGCCATCCCTCACATAATAATCCAGAATTCAATGTGTGCGATAAGGATCGATCATATATACCTCCAGAAGCATATGAGTATCAAATTGGTCAATCATTATTATATCATAAAGGAGATGTGACAAATAATAAGGCACAAGAAGGGGAAGGTGCTGGGAAATAATACAACTACAGGAGCAAATCAAATCTATATTGATTAATGAAATGAATTAACAACTATCTTTCAACACAAACTTCTCTAACAACATTGCTCATATATTTTACAAGATTATAGTGATATCATTTGATCTACATAAACTTCTTAGTATCAATTTTTCAGCTTTTCTCTTTATACATATTGACTTTGATAGTTAAAAAAAGATGAACTATATATCATTATAATATTTATATGTTTGTGATAGGGATTTGCTTTATTATAAATTATGGAAGAAAATGGGATTATCAATGTTACTTCCAACTATAAAATAAGTACTTTTAGTAGCTAGTAATTCTCCCTTGAGAATATGAACTTTGAACTTCAATTCTTTGTTATTCATTAGCTCAAAAACACAGTCATCTCCAATCTTTAGATTATTATCCACCACAAATTGTTTTCATCCCTCTCTTATAACCTTTATGTTTGGGTACACACTGCATTTAGCAAAACATTCATTCTCTTTACAACAGAGTACAATCCGTGTTGAAGATAGTGGAAGAAAATGACGAAATTTGTATGAAATTTTCTAACAAAGAATCAGCATTTTATTAGTTTAATTAATGAGAAAGTATTATGTTTTACTTGTGCACCAAACAAAAAATATGCTTCTCAGGATCTTGACTATACATATGGAACTACAAAACATTTTGTTATATCAATATTAAATGTTTTAATTTATGTCAAACAACATAACCAACTGACTAAATAAATTCAACATGGATAATAAGCAATCGCCTTATGGTTCTTTCTCTATCAACACTCAACATACATATATGTGTTTAATTAGGAAGATCCTGCATAGTTAAACATTAATGTTCAAGAAGGGGAATATAACCTGAAGATAGTGCTTGCTAAGCAATGTGTAACCTATCAGAAAAAGTAAAGCAGAGAAAGGAAAAATGCTATAAAGGATAATATCATTTCTATGTATCAAAATCCTGTATTACACTGTTCATCTCAGTAATGCTATATATGGAATTTACTGTCATATATGTGTTCCATAATTTCATTCTGCTCATATGCAATTATGATATCCAAAAGTTTTAATTTTCGAACCTTCCCTTCTGTTGTCAATTCTCTGGATATCCATTTAACTCATGTGTAATTATGTATTTCTATATAGTAACAAAAAAAAATGATTTTATATAGTTTAAATTTATGTATAACGGGAGTAGTAATGTAAATTATTCTTATACAGCTGCAGCAAAGCAGTTTTACAGTTATACTACCCAAACAAAAAATACTATTTTATATACAGCAACTTCAGAAAGCAACTTTCTGTATAGCAACTTCACAACCTGCTTTATCGACGGCTGCAGTCATCCCAAATGCACCCTAAGAATCACAATCAAAGCGCAAAAGAAGAAGCAACTCTGAAAAATGATTTGTTATGGAATTTGTAAATTGATAGAGCCTCTAGTATTGAAGGCATTGGAATCGGCATGTTGGAAAAAGCCCAACAGGAATCATACCTACTCACGCTATCAAAATATACTTTCTAATTGAAAACAGCTAAGCCAAAATATGAAGCATTAATTGTTGGCTTAAGGTTTGCAACTGGAGTTGAAATGAAGCACTTGACAATGTTGTTTCTTACTCTTAACTCGTTCTCAATAAGGGAAATGGGGCCAAAGAAGAAGTCCTCCAAAAATATATGTTCAAAGTAAAATTTAAAATTAAGAAATTTGAGTACTTCAAAATTAAGCAAATTCCAAAGAACAAAACCTAAGTCACAGATCTACTTCCTAAAAAAGTAAGTTTTTACTAATGATATTAAGCTTATTTTGCCATGGCTCAATAGACGACTTAAATTCACAAAAAAGCATTCATCATCTTCATCCTTATCTCATTCTTTAATTATATGTCGAAAATAGTTGATTTTTCTTTTTTACTTTTCTTTTTTTGAGAAAAAGGAAATACTCTAGCATTTTGTTAAAGAGAATAGGTTGTGGGCAATCACCCTGAATGCGTGTTAGACAAAGAAACTTAAAATCCAAGAAATAGTCCTGTCCTAGTAAACTCTTGGAAAAGTTGAATTTAGTCAAAATGAATCTATTATCATGCAACAAACCTAGTTTTGTTATCAAGAGGAACAGACTCCTCTGGGCATAGGCTAGTTTGGGAAATCCGCGTAAACAATGCTTACAGATTTTGTTTCTACACATCCAAGCAATCCACAGAGGAAGTAATGGAAAAGAATGGATCGGTCAAGTTCATAAAATCTCATCTAGCTAAAGCTGATGCCTCAACTGATCTCACTAAAGCCTCCAATTCATGCCATTTTTCTTTCCAACTTCTGCAATATGCAAGCCAAGGTTTTAAAATTGAAGAAAATATTTGCTTGGATTGGAACCTCAGCCCATATGATATAAGGAAAAGTAGTGAACAACTAATCAGTATAGTTCTTTTATATAATTTAACACATTGGCTAAAATAAGTGTTGGAATTAGCTCAAACAACTGGAGCCACAATAAATGTCAACAAAAACATTAGTTTAATGGGAAAATCCCACTTTGCATGAATTAAATTCATGATATCAACAAATTGAAAGGGGAAAAAGGTAAATAAGGAAAGGAAATTTTAGTAACCTGTCCAACAATTTCAGGAAGCTTGCTTGCATCGACAAAGGTATGTGGTAGGAGCTTAAATATTTCTTGTGCACCTTGAGATACTACACAAAGGAAAATTCAAGTATATTAGCAAACACAATCACAATGCAACATTGTACTTAATAAAATCATGTTAATTCAATATAAATCTGAATAAAATTTATCAAAAATGAATTTTTCATTATCAAGGACAGCATTATTGTCATTTAAAATATCAGTAATAAAACTTCAATATTAAAGATAGGTTTTTGTATGATAACATGGCATGGTAAGACGTAAAAAGAGCATCATCAGTTGAAGAAGTATCTTATATTAAAAACAAATTGACCAAGTGCATGAACTTAATGTCTTAAGTATAGATCTTTAATGAAGAGGATTAGTCTATGAAAATAGTGTGAGATAGAGGATTATAAATTTAGATATAGAGAAGAGAGCATGGTTGATGACAAAGATGAAACATATATAAGTAAATATTAGATTATCCTCCAGCTATATAGTCACCAAACTTAATTATTCTATCTGCACTTGTTTAAAATAATTCATTTAGAAAACTTTTCAAACTAAGGATGCAATGGAACTTACAAATTCATAATATTATCCAATTTAATTGAATTTGTGATTATCAGAAATTTATAAGTATTATAAATATTTTTTAGTTGCTCGAGTGTCTCTTATAGTGGTGTCTAGAGCCTCAAGCAGCCATATTACCTTTCGTGTGTCAGGCAGTTTAGAAAACACTTGCTTGATGGCAAACAAATTTAATATAGCAAAGTCATTTTTCAAAGAGATTGAGCCTATCAAGATAAGAATTGTACCAATAGTTAATTTTACAAACATGCATGTTTGCTTTTTAAAAGGAAAATTCAAGTTGAGCTAAGCTTTTATTCAGGACCTCGAGATGGCCGATACAAAATCATAATGGCCCACAAACTTTCTACAAGAACATCATTACGAAGTTATACCTAAACGAGCAACAAGCCTTAAGGCCCCAAGCAGTGACGTGAGGGTCTTGTCTTGATTTGATTGATGAATGTTAATGCTTTAAATGTTAAAAATTAGTTCATTCTTATGATCATAACCTGAAATGTGATGATTTAAAAGATCATCAAGTGTTGGAAAAACAACCATGCATCTTTAAAATAATTTAAAGTGAGAGTGCAAGAACTTAAGTTCTACAAAATTAATAAATAATATAAAAGAAGATGGTGAGTTCAATAAACAAAGGAAGATAAGGGGTATATAAATTCAAAGTGAAGATTTGATTATTCCTAAGCCGTGCACATTGCAAACCTCAAGAAATTAACTAAAATTGTTTGAAATAATCTATTTTGAAATATTTTTTATTTTTAATGTAATGAAAATTGAAAAGTGGTCATTTTTTCAATATGATGACTATCAGTTTATACTCTTTAAACATATTCTCATAATTCATATAAACTCATAAATTATATAACTATTTTTTTAGCATCACGCTACACTCAGGAAAGTGCCTTGGGCATTGGTAACCATATCATCTTTAATGTTTCAAGCGCTTTTGAAAGCTCAATAATAGTACATAAACACAATCCGTTCAAGTATAGTAGAATAAAATGCTACCAAATTGTTTGTCTTGAATATCTTTAACCAAGTCCATACCTTAATTTCTTGTTAAAAACTACTTAATAAAATGTTTGATGCAGAGCTTATCATGGCTTGGCGGCACAGCAGAACATCTTAGCAGAGCTTAGCATGGCTCATCATGCCACACGTTCCCCGTACCATTTCCGTTATTATAGTAGTAGACTGCTTTTTATTTGCTCTGCCTTAATTAGTAATTTTCTTTTCCGGTAATGTTAGAAAATGCAAATGATAGCAAATACATATAGGTAGGAATGACTGTAAGTGAGCAGCTTTTGATAATCTCCTAAAGAACTTTGTTCTGCCGAACTATCTTCTTCTCCTTAACAAGAGGTGAGCCTCTCTTTTTCTCTGTTTCAGGTTCTTGTTTTCCTTGTCTGGAATTCCTTGCAGGTCTTGAGGACATCAGGTGGTATCAGAGCCAGAGAATCCAGACGAGAAGGATGACGGAGCGGGGCAAAGAACAGGCTGCCGACGACGATCGGAGCTTCGAAACATTATGGGAAAACCAGACAGCCATCTTCCGCCAACTTGAGACGTTGTCCGCTGATGTGCAACGTCTTTCCCTGACACTGCACCGAGAGTTAAATCTCAATCGGGCAGCGGAGGCAAATTGTCAACCACGCCGGGAACAGGAGCCGCCAATCATTCCCGGTGGCCGGCATGGTATGGGTATTATTGATCGAAAACGGCGTCGATTTCCCATTCCTGTACAAGGAGAATCGGATTCGGAAGAAGAATTTGAAAGGCAACCGGAAGGAGGCGGAAGCGAGACCGAGGAAGAGAATGTTAACTTCGACCATCCTGGAGAACACTTCTGGCATAGACGACGCCCAGCACACCATCAGCATCAGGCGGAATTTAAATTCAAGATAGACATACCTTTTTTGATGGCCATTTGCACATTGAAGATTACCTAGATTGAGAGAAGGCTATTGAGAACTTCTTCGATTACATGGAAATTGAGCCGACCAAACATGCCAAGTATGTAGCCTGTAGGTTGCGAAGTGGAGCGAGTGCTTGGTGGACTCAATTACTGCAAATGCGGCAAAGAGAAGGAAGAGGCCCAATCCGCAACTGGATTCGAATGAGACAACTCCTTCACGCTCAATTCCTACCAACTGATTATGAACAGATCCTCTATATGAAGTATCAACAGTGTGCACAAGGTAATCGGTCAGTAAGTGAATACACGGAGGAGTTCCATTGATTAAGCACCCGAAACAATCTGAATGAGTCCATGAATCAGCTGGTTACTAGATATATTGGGGGACTCAAGTATAGTATTCAAGACCGGCTTGAATTGAACTCGGTGTGGTCACTGTCGCAAGCCATCAATTTCACCTTAAAGGCAGAAATACAGCTCAGTTGGTCTACGAGGACAAATTTTACTCGGCGGAAGACTCCAGATTTCGTGCCCGACGCCTCCAGGGGGAGCTCCCTTCAATTCCAAACTATAAGCAGTGGCCCTCCCCACTTGCCAATGCCAACGCAGTCCAAACAGACTGCATTGGTTACTTCGAATGCAGATACCAAGACACAACCCAAATCAAGATCCCCTCAGCAAACCAATCCATACGCTAAGCCGGGCACCCTGAAGTGCTTCTGTTGTTTTCAGCCTGGTCATAAGTCAAACGAGTGTCCGCAACGGCAGCAACTACAAATGTTAGAAAATGAAGAAGGGGAAGCTTCACAGGAGTTTGGTGAAATGGATGTTCGGCTGTAGACGAGCTGGAGGGTGATGAAGGGGATCCAGTGATCTGTGTTTTAGAAAAATTGTTAATCGCTCCTAGACACCACAATGCTTCGCAACGCCACGCTATTTTTAAAACAAGGTGTACCATTGCAGGAAAGGTTTGTGACCTACTCGTTGATAGCGGGTGTACAGAAAACATAATCTCCCGTTCGGTAATTCAAGCCTTACAGCTCAAAACAACAAAGAATCCTCAACCCTATAAAATCAGTTGGGTCAAGAAAGGAATTGATATTCCTGTTACGGAGATGTGCCAACTCACCTTTTCTATTGGCCGCCTTTATGTGTGCGACGTCCTCTGCGATATTTTGGACATGAATGTGTGCCATTGATTTTAGGCCGACCATGGCAATTTGATTCAGGTGCTATTTATGACGGTCGGGCCAATGCATATTCGCTAGAGTGGAAAGGCAGGCGTCTCAAACTACTACCTGGTCCCCGTGAAAACAAAGCTCCCGTGGCTGAACAATCTCCTTTAGCTATCATGCATGTGGTCTCTGGACCTAATCTTCTACTCACTTGGAAGGAATCAATCCCAATGTGGGCATTGGTTGTCACTGAGCCTTTTGTTCCAGACTCTCTAGATGTCCCTGAAGAGGTACAACAATTGTTATGAGAGTTCCGTGACATCTGCCCAAACAAGCTCCCCGACACTCTTCCTCCCCTTCGAAATATTCAGCATCAAATAGACCTTTTGCCAAATGCAGTCTTACCGAATCTCCCTCATTACCGGTTAAATCCCAAAGAACAGCAAGTATTGCACGCCATCATTGAAGACCTTCTGAATAAACAGCTCATCCAGACAAGTATCAGTCCCTGTCCTGTTCCCGCGTTATTGGTGACCAAGAAAAATGGTGAATGGCGTTTATGTGTTGATAGTAGAGCCATAAACAAGATCACTGTAAAGTACAGATTTCCTGTACTCGGGTCGACGAATTGCTGGATGAATTGGAAGGCTCGTGTATTTTTTCAAAATTGGACCTAATGTAGTGGGTACCATCAGATTCGAATTCACCCCGGCGACAAATGGAAGATAGCCTTCAAGACCGGTTCCGGTCTGTACGAATGGCGAGTAATGTCATTCGGATTGTGCAACGCGTCCTACACCTTTATGAGAATGATGCAAGACATTCTCAAGCCAGTTTGGGGAAAATTCTGCATCGCTTACTTCGACGACATCTTAGTATACAGTGACACCTTGTTGCAGCATATTGGCCACCTCAAACAGCTCTTCCTTATTCTACAGGAGAATAAGTTGTTTCTCAACCTACCGAAGTGCGAGTTTGCCACGCCACAAGCACATTTTCTGGGATTTGTTGTGTCAAAAGCTGGTGTCCAAATGAACCCCGATAAGGTAGCGGCAATACAAAACTGGCCACCTCCCCGATCCTTTTTTGAGGTTCGTAGCTTTCATGGCTTAGCAAATTTTTATCGCAAATTCATAAAAGGATTTAGTGTGATAATGAGTCCTATCATGGATTGTCTAAAATCCAAAACTTTCCATTGGGGAGAGCAACAACAACACAGCTTTGCTGTCATCAAGGAGGCGCTCACATCCGCTCCAGTTCTCAGCCTACCCAGCTTCGACAAGCTTTTTTTGGTAGAAACGGATGCCTCCTCCGTTGGCATTGGAGCAGTTCTGTCACAAGAGGGTAGACCCATTGCTTACCTCAGTGAAAATCTTTGTCCGTCACGACAGCGCTGGTCCGCCTATGAACAAGAGTTGTATGCACTTGTTCGTGCTTTGAAGCAGTGGGAGCATTATCTCTTACACCAAGAATTCATTTTGTGTACAGACAACAGAGCTCTTCAATTCATAAACAGTCAAAAGCATGTAAATAGAATGCATGCTCGTTGGGTGGCCTTCCTCCAAAGATTTTCATTTGTCCTTAAACACCATGCCGGACAAAATAACAAAGTGGCGGATGCTCTCAGCAGAAAAGTTTTACTAGTCAACCAACTCCAGACAGAATTCTCGAGATTGGCATGTCTCAAAGAGCTGTATCAAACTGATCATGATTTCTCTGACATTTGGGCCAAATGTCAACAAAATGAAATTGTTCCCTGCTACTCTATTAAGCATGGATTTCTTTTTTACAACAGCCTACTGTGCGTCCCTTTGCCCTCCTGGCGGCAACACCTCATCCGAGAAGTTCACTGTGGTGCCCTGGCTGCTCATATGGGGAAAGATAAATCCTTAGCTCAGATGAAGTGTTGGTTCTATTGGCCACACCTCCGCCGGGATGTGTTCCGTTTTGTGGATCGCTGCGCCATGTGCCAAAGCTACAAAGGGGGTGCACAAAATACAGGCCTCTACACCCCCCTACCGGTTCCAGATTCAATTTGGGAGGACCTCAGCCTGGATTTTGTTCTCGGGCTGCCTCGCACATCGAAGGGCAATGATTCAATCATGGTTGTCGTCGACCGTTTTTCGAAGATGGCGCATTTCATCGCCTGTAAGAAAACTTCAAACGCCCTTCATGTTACACATCTTTTTTTTTCACCAGGTTGTCCGTTTACACGGGATCCCACAAAGTCTAACATCCGATCGGGATGTTAAGTTTATAAGCCACTTTTGGCGGGAGCTTTGGAAGAGATTGGGCACCGATTTGCGACTTAGCTCAGCTCAATCGGACGGACAAACCGAAGTCGTGAATCACACATTGGGGAGCATGCTTCGTTGCTTGGTACAAGACCACCCAAGACAGTGGGAAGTACTTAGTATTGCGGAATTTGCTTTCAACTCTGAACCGCTCTACCGGTAAGCCACCATTCAGCATAGTTTATACCAAATCTCCTAACATTGTTGTGGATGTAGCTGTTTTACCAAAGTGCAAGTCCGGGTCCGCAACAAACTTCTCCAATCAGTACGCCGACATGCTCGCGGACGTTAACAAACAGCTAGAGAAAGCCAATTCTAAGTATAAGGAGGCCGCAGATCTCCATCGGAGGCAAACTTTGTTCAATGTGGGCGATCTTGTTATGGTTCGCATGCGCCGTGAGTGTTTTCCACCGGGCACCTACAATAAACTCAGCCGCCGTAAGATAGGTCATGTTCCAATCATTGCAAAAATCAATGATAATGCCTATACGGTTGATTTACCAGTTGGTCACAACATGGCTCCAACCTTTAATGTCTCCAATATATGCTCGTATCAACCACCGGATGCCTCACCGATTACAATTAGCTCGTCGGAGTCGAGCTCTCCGGCAGCCGAGGAGGACTGATCCAGAGCTTATCATGGCTTGGCGGCACAGCAGAACATCTTAGCAGAGCTTAGCATGGCTCATCATGCCACACGTTCCCCGTACCATTTCCGTTATTATAGTACTAGACTGCTTTTTATTTGCTCTGCCTTAATTAGTAATTTTCTTTTTCGGTAATATTAGAAAATGCAAATGATAGCAAATACATATAGGTAGGAATGACTGTAAGTGAGCAGCTTTTGATAATCTCCTAAAGAACTTTGTTCTGCCGAACTATCTTCTTCTTCTTAACGAGAGGTGAGCCTCTCTTTTTCTCTGTTTCAGGTTCTTGTTTTTCTTGTCTGGAATTCCTTGCAGGTCTTGGGGACATCAATGTTGGCCTCAAAAGCTTTGTACCATAGAAGAATTGCAGCAATGTTAAACGGAATGGCATACAAAATCATAATTATAATGTGTAAAACAAAGCATTTTCCAATATGAATAAAAAAAATGACAGATGCACTGCAGTACAACCTGCATAACTATGACTAAATGAGCTCTAAAGTCTTGTGACAACATGATAGAAAGTAATGTTATGTAGTGAAATCATAGGAAACAAGTAGAGAATCAAATAATCAAACAAGAGTTTCTAAGATTGAAACTAGAATCAAGCTCATAATCATGCCATAGGTTATCTTCGAAGCTCAACCAGGATGTGTTATGATAATGTTCTAAAATGGCATTCATTTGTGCATAGGACAATGCAACCACCATAATTATGAATGAATAAACTATAGCTCTATAGCAACACAAAACCTCCTAATTTTGTTGATTTAAGAAATTAATTGCA
Source organism: Dendrobium catenatum (assembly GCF_001605985.2). Taxonomy (NCBI): domain Eukaryota; kingdom Viridiplantae; phylum Streptophyta; class Magnoliopsida; order Asparagales; family Orchidaceae; genus Dendrobium; species Dendrobium catenatum. The sequence goes on along the minus strand of NW_021319360.1, from coordinate 941,793 downwards.
CAACAGTTCATCAGATGATAGTGTGTATGTGTGTATGCACTCAACATCTATCTAAGTTTATTTTCCCTTAAGAATGTGCCCAAGCCAAAAATAGTACTATAAGTTCAGCAAATGTAATGAGTAGCAGTAGAGTAAGAAGCTTGATCCAAAGCGTGAATAAACATCAAAATTAACACAGCAAGGAAATTGATACCATTTCCATTCCCAACAAACACAAAGACTATAGGAGAAACCCCAAGTGGTAATCCTTGTGTAGCTATTTCTTCTCCTACAGCAATCACTGCAGCCTTTGCAGCAGCAAGAGATGGATACATATGAGAAGCTCCCAAAGATAAAAAAGGTGTCGAATATCCAAGATTTAGATATCCTGAAAATTTGATAAAGAAAAATTCTAGTCACTTAACAATTGACAACGAGCAGGTAGATAAAAGATATTCTGCATTTTTCAACAACTAGATTTTGAGAGAATTGTGTAGCTATTTAGTGAGCAAATTGTTAAAAAAGCTATTACATAAATGCTACCAATTCAAATAATTAACTGAAGAAAGCAAAGAAAGTAAAGAGAAGTTTTGAGGCGAATGCACCACGGCTATACGTTTTCCAAGCCCATGTAAGAAATCAATTAATCCAGCTCTACCAGCAAACTTTCCAAAGGCAAGGAGTCGTTTACCATTATCCCCAACTATCAACTCATAGTCATACAAAGTAGCTCTTTGAGAAAAAATCTGAAAAAGAAAACAAGATCGTCGAAATAAACGGTAACAGAAGCAAAAAATTCAAAAGATGAACAGGTAATTGCCTTATCTAACATAGGCATGTTTTCCTTTTGAGCCTTATGGGTGTGGGAAAAAAATGCATATGCTCTATCTGGAAGAATCATCTCTAACTGTACAAAATAATCAAATATGAACTTCAGAATTCACATACTAAGGCTTCGTTTGGGACGGCTTTCTTACTGCTTCTTAAAGCAGCATTATAGAACAAAAATTAAAATTTTTATACTAAAAAACTGCTTTAAGAAGCAGTAAGAAAGCTATCCAAAGCATAAATCTTTAGGAATTGCGCCAACAAATAAAAATTTAGGCCAGAGAGTCTCCCAGACCTTCGGCTGTTTGACACCAAGAATGAGACCACACTCGGATAAGTCATCTGATACTTCACACCCAACATCCTCATATTGAAAATCGTGATATATACGCCTTGTACTTGGCTGCACAATTATCCTTTGAACGCCATTTTTACCCTTTCCGCTGTGCAAAAGACGGGCGCAGTGTGCAGGAGTCAATGGAGCTCTCCTCTCCCATATATTTGAAGACTCAGAAAGAATACCAACAATTCCATTACCCAACATGGTGCCAGTTACCAATTGTCAACTGCAAGAACAATTCAGAGCGTCACTATCTTGCGTATAAGATCACACAGTGGTGATTGTTAAATCGTGAAGATAAAACAGAAACCAGTTTAAATGATTTAACAACTTAGATTGCATCTGTCATCTGATACAAGAAAACTAACAGTTTTAAGAGAGAAATTCAATGATCATTACACATTGTGCTGCAGTACTACAAAATCGTTTGAACCCGTCTCAGTAAATTCCAAAAAAAAAAAAAACCAATTTCACTAATTGCAGATAAACCAAAAATAGCAGTCATGGTTTTCTTTAAATTTGATATATCTGGCTTGCATCATAGTAAAAATATAGAAATTCAATACATGCATCCACTCCAAAAGATGAGAAAACTGATAAAAGACCAAGCGACCAAATCTGAAAACTTGAAAACCTAAACGTATGATGAATCTCACCTACGCACTAGTCATGCCAAAATTTACCAGCATTGGCCCTAAATAAGAAAAAGTTCTAATCACATACCAGAGTAGCCCTGCCCTTCAAAGCACAGACTTTTAACGTCGACCAATGGAATCCCCTGCGAGGTCTTCAGAAATCAAGCAAACAAAAATAAAACTGAATTAGTTCCTGAAATCAATATCAACAGGCCACGGCCTGGAGAAGGGGAGAAGTTAGACTGTACAAATTCTCAAGAAAGTGAGCCGGGCGGAGGTTTTTCCGGTCTCCAACGGCTCGAAAAGTATCGAATTTGGAGCCGAGGAACCGCTTATAACGTGATACGACGAATGGGAGCATGAAATGGAAATGGAAGTATCAACCCCCGAAAAAAAAACAGTAAGCGTCTTTGCAACGGATGTTCGGCTTCCGTCTCGTGTTTCCTGACAATGGCCACGTGTATTTCCTGTCCTTTCCAATTTCTTTTCTGCATCAACGACGTCATGCTAACCATTGTCGATAACTATAAATTTGGAAGAAGATGCAAAAAGTGGTTTTACATTTGCACTATTTTAATTGGTACATTCAATTTAAATGAAAAGAGAAAAAAAAGGCTGGAGAGAGAGAGTAGGCAAAGAAACAAGTAAGGGCTGCAAATGAATTGGGCGTTCCACGGGCTGCTTATGGCTATGCTTGATAAGGGTTCGTTCATGTCTGTTTGATTAGGTAAACAAATAAGTTTGAACACACTTGATAAGTACTCGATAGCTAAATGAACGAGCTTGAACATCACGTTGTTAGGTTCATTTATGTTCATAAACAGTCTCACTTAGAAGCTCGTGAACAATCTCGTTTAGAAGCTCGATTAAAACTCGACTAAGAATAGAATAATTTTATATGGAAAATTTAAATAAAATTTTGTAAAATAAAAAATTAAAAATAGAATAGTCATAAATACTTTATAAATATCAAAATTAAATATTTTAAAATTTTTCTTTAGAATTTAAATTAAATTAAATTTTAAATTCAAATTAAAATTAAAATCTTCTTACAATTTAGTGAGTAATTATCAATACATAACAAAATTAAAATTAAAATTTATTTAAGTTTATTCATTAAGTTATAAGAACAAAAATTGCTGGCAACAAAATATCTATAAAAAAATTCAATCGGGCACTAAAAAAATAAAATATACATAATAAATATCAAAATAATGATTTTTAATGTTTTTTCTTTGAATTTAAAATTTATTTTAATTTAAATTCTAAAGAAAAAAACTTAAATAAAATTTAATTTTGATTTTTGTTATATATTGATAATCGCTCACTAAACTGCAAAAATGTTAATTTTAATTTTGATTTGATTTGAATTTGAATTTAAAATTTAATTTAATTTAATTTAAATCGTATAGAAAAAACTTTAAATTTTTAATTTTGATATTTATTATGTATTTATAACTACTCTATTTTTATTTTATAAATTTTTATTTAAATTTCCTCGTTAGGATTATTAAAATTAATCTTGACCAAGTCCTTTGTTTTTATAAATAAAGTTTGATTGAAACGAATAATGTATGTCGTTCTTGAATTTTGATAATGATGAAATCGGGATTAAATTTGACCCGATATGAGTTGACAAAAAAAATCCTTCGAGAAGCAGAATTCTCAATGTAATTTCTGAATTTAAAATTTTCAGAATTATATTGGGGATAATTTGAAATATGATTTCAAAAAATTTATTATTAAATTGAGCATTTTGATAAGAAGAGTTCAATAACACTAGAATTGAGCTAATATAACTTTAATGCTCAAAACAAGCACATGAAATATTATTGAAAAAATCATTATAATAATTGAAAAATTAAATGATAAGTAAAGTCGAGCGTATCGATGAGAGGAATTCAACAAGTCTAATGCATTCAATTTTTAGGTCATTAAAATTATTAAATGCTAAACAAAAATTCTTCGACCTAGTGAATCAATACGTGCCTTTTGATAAATGCTTTGATGATTTTGGCTAAAATTATTGAAATGTCATTCAAGAAAAATATAAATAGACCATCATTCAACACATAAAAGGGTGATTGGAACTTAGAGCTAAACTTGAATTTGGAGTTGGAGAGAGTTATATGCGACAACCAATATTGATGACCACTGTTGTCTAACATAATATATAGAAGAATCTCCTAACATCTAAGCCCATAAGTTTTATGTATTATAACATACAACTCAACAATTATTTTGGGATGATTGCATCACTCAATCTAGGTTAGCAATTACAATTAGGATGCTTAGCATTTTTTTTTTTGTTTTTTTGGCACGTTGAGCAACTTAAATGCGGCATCTAGCGAGAGGCACAAATGCCCTCAACTGCAATGCAACGGCACGAACCGCAAGCCTTTTTTTAATATAATATTGTATCTAAACATCATCTAATACATTTTAATTTTGGAATTTACAAGCAAAAGTAATTTTTTTTTATAAAATCATTATATATTTAATATCTAAATACTTATAAGATTAATTTTTAAACTAAGTGCAATTAATGTTTAAGTTAATGACCAATGTTTTAAAAAATTTAAAAATAGACAAAGTTGCTTGTTTAACGAGTGACTGGACGTCGCCTGTCCAACGAGCAACATTTCCAGACATAAAATTTCCTTCCCATAATCGTTTGATCATTCGTTTCTAACCTAGGATGCAAGAGGGCTCGGGCGATTCAGCAAAGATTGCGTCGCAGGTTTGTTTTTTTTTTAATTCCTTTAGTTTGTATTGTGTAGGTTTAGTTTTTCTCTTCTTAGGCGATAGTTTTAGCTAATGTTACTCGTGAATCTCAATATTTTTATTTGTTTTGAGTTTTTTTTAATTGATATTTTGTTCGTCAAAGTGGTATTTATTCGCTTGAGATAGTGTAAATTATGCACAGGGGCATAAACATGTTGCTTCTAGCGAGGCACGAATGCCCTCAACCGCCATGCAACAACACAAACCACAAGCCTTTTTTTAATATAATATTTTTTCTAAACATCTTCTTGTACATTTTCATTTCAGAATTTACAAGCAAACATAATTTTTTTTATAAAATTATTATATATTTAATATCTAAATATTTATAGGATTAATTTTTTTAAAAAATTACAATTTAAAGTTTAAGTTACTCACCAATGTTTTAAAAAAATTAAAAATTACCGAAGTACCCCATTTGACGGGCGACTGGTTACTTTGCATAAGTCGCTCGTCCAACGAGCAACTTATCCCAACATAAAATTTCCTTCTCGTGAATCGTCTGTTCGTTCATTTCTAACATAGGGCTTGAGATCGAGGGCTCAGCGATTTGACAAAGATTGCATAGCAGGTTTATTTTTTTTTTTTCAATTTTTTTATTCCTTTAGTTTGTATTGTGAAGGCTTAGTTGTTTACACTTCTTACGTGATAGTTTTAGCTAATGTTATCCGTGAATCTTAACATTTTTATTTGTTTTGAGATTTTGTGAAATGATATTTTTGTTCGTTAAAGTGGTGTTTGTCCGCTTGAGATAGTATAACTTATGCTCAGAGGCGGAACCGCATTGTGCCTTCCTCTCCCTCCTTTTCAAAAATTATATTCTACAGACCCTACAATAAGCCTTCCCCTCACAATCTCTCATGCACTGGTTCGAATGCGAAGAACTCCACCTCTTTATCTTTCCTTACTCTCTCATTTGTATTATGAGCTCATACCATGAAGAAATTGAAGTTTGTCACCCCATTAAATATTGAATGGCTTGCCCCCACTCGTACTTATTATCCTGAACCAATTCTACTTACCTACTTGGAGAGAGAGAAAATGCACATTCTTTTAATCTTTTGGTAAAAGCCCATTGGCCCACCATCTTGCACAGGTCAGTAACCAACGAGTCAACTAGTATTTACCTATATTTTACACACACAATAGTATCACAGTTCTATAACAGTAATTTTAATCATACATCCACATTCATTTTCAATGCATTACAATAAATAACACATAATTGAGCTTAAGTTAAAAAAATATCCAAAATATCATAACGGTAGACAATAAAGAATCATATTAGGAAAAAATACATATTTTTAGAAAATTACTAAAATACTAGGAATAGTATAAAATGATGTTTTAAGACTTTTATTGTATTATACTACTATTTTTAGATGTCAAATAAATTTTGAGTTGACAAAATTCATTGTATTTTCAAAATCACATAGTGAAAAATCTCAAATAAATAGTCAAAATATTTATAATCTTGATCTCTATAACATACAAAAAGTTACGCAATTAAAGTTTTACCAATAACAAATTAATTGCATTTTTCAGTATTGAAAACATAAATTTGATCAAAAAAATACCAAAAACACGAATTTGATCTTAGGTTCGATCTGTCACAATTCTACACGGCTTGACATATTCTGTATGTGGGTCATATTAGGTAGTATTATAACAATCAGAATCAGAATTTCTCTTAAATAATTAATATAGATTAAATTATCAACGTTTTAATTCAAATTCTAATTTATATATTTGTATTTTTATTCTGTATTTGTATTTTCCATTAGGATATTTTTCTAGTATATGCATAATGCAAAAAAAAGTCGGCATTGATTTCTTTAAATTTTGAAATTGAAAGAACTTTCAATAGAAATACAAAGGAAATTTATGATTTGCTGCAAAATCAAATAAAGATAAACCCACATGGCCACATAATATCATAAATATACATAAACCCTTCGGAGACTATGTTACACCACTTTGGATAAAATTCATTGAAGTATTTAGAGGCTCGATATCCAAGCTAATAATTTTAAATTCAAGCCTTTAATAATTTAGATAATTCAAAATTCTTGATTTATGGGTTCGTCACTTGAATCTCCTAATCTCCATAAACCTATATATTTTCTTATAAATATGCATAATATTTAAACATAGTTGTGTGTCAGATGATGCAATGAAACTAAGGGTTTTTTTTTTTTTTTCATTTTCTTTAAGAGACAATATTTAAATATTTCAATGTCCATTTATATTAAGTTTATCAAGGATATTTGTCCAAAAAGATGAAAAATGTTAACACTACGCTGACGTGGCATCTCACACTCCAAAACATCTATCTTTGTACTTTCTTGCTTTACCGTTTATGTACCTTCTTGGCTCTTATCTTCACCTTTATCTTTATATAGACAATGTATGCTGCACATTAGAATGCAATAGAAAGTTTTCTCTGTCTTTCTCATTTCTCTTCTTTCATGTTCTGCATTAGTTTTTCCTTGCACACCATTCTACATGGTATCGGAGTACTGATTAAGCCCTTCTCTCTCCCTCCCAATGCATTCTTCTCCAGCCATGTCCTCTACAAATCAAATCGAAACAACCCATCTAGGCGATCCTTTCACCTCCCCGGAAATCTCCTCCACCCTCAAATTCTTGATGAACAACATCAAGCACGTTATCTTTCAACCCCTCACAGCAGAGAACCGCCCTCTTTAGTGTTCTCAAGTCTCAAAATTATTCTGCGCAAATAGCTTCGAAGGGTTCCTAGACGGCTCCACCGCCTATCAGCCAAGAACCATTCAAAACAATGATGGCTAGATTACTCTAAACTCTCTTTCCATGACCTGGGCTCTGCTAGATCAAAATCTTGCCGTTGCACTCTACTCCATCATCTCACCAGCCGTCCTATCATATGTTATTTCGATCGAACATTGCGTTGAAATTTGGACCACACTGAATCGGAGACTTCAATCATCCACTCGGTCAAGAATTGTCCAACTTCATTCCCTACAAATCTCATGAAGCTCCATAGCTCTCACGGCTACCCACAGACGGGGTCGTGGTCAAAACTCCTCCTCCCGTGGCAGATCCAATGGTCGCTCCTCTAACAATTCATATTCCTATCACGGCGGCAAAATTCCAAGATCCCATGTTACATGCCAAATCTTTGGCAAAAACGGCCATTCGGACATCAAATGTTGGCATAGGCACGATGACAATTATAACACAGACCCTCAATCTACACTTTTTACCTCTCCGACTTCTCCCAACACGACGGACTAGTTCTTGGACAGTGGTGCGTCCACACATCTCACATATGATCCGACTCACATACAAAATCCACAAATTCTACAATGGATCTAGCCAAGTTGTTCTTGGTAATGGTCATCAAATACCCATTCATACTATCAGTAAATGAATCTTACCCACTCCTACAGGTAGCCTCCAACTAACTAATCTCAACCTTGTCCCAAATCTTTCATTTAACCTTTTGTCTATTCATCAATTAGCAACATATAATAATTGCCTAATCACTTTTTCTTCTCATGGTTATCATATAAAGGACAAGACGACCAATTGCCTTCTTCTCAAGTGTCCGTGTATTAACGGCCTCTACCCGCTTCCCAATAATCTCTCTAAAGACACAACTCCATCTCAGCTCGCACTTCTTTCTGTTCAAGCCATCCAAGATCTCTGACACCGTCGGCTAGGACACTCGTCCCCTACGACTCTATCTACAATAGCAAAGACTCATCCAAACATTTGTATTTCCATGAAAATTCATAGTTGCAACACTTGTCAAATGGCGAAAAGCCATCACTTACCATTTTATAGCTCTCAAACTGTAACTACTTCTCCCTTATCTTTAGTGCTTTTCTGATGTTTGGGGCCCCTCCCCAACCACTTCTACTGAAGGTTACAAATATTGCATCCTATTCACTGATGACTTCTCAAAATATACTTGGGTATACCCTCTTGTTAATAAATCTGATGTAATAAATAAATTTCTAGAATTTCAAAGAATGATCGAGAGACAATTTTCCTACAAAATTCATTCACTTCGTGCAGACGGCGACGACGAATTCATTAATAGTAAATTCAAATATCTACTTCAGTACATCGACATTATTCACCAATTCACTTGTCCCTACACACCCTCTCAAAACGGAGTGGCGGAACATAAACATCATCATTTAATTGAAACCACTTGATCTCTTCTCCTAGAAGCCTCTCTTCCATAACACCTTTGGGTTGACACCCTATTAATTGCTACTCTTCTAATCAACCGTCTCCAATCTTATAACACTCTAACAAATCCCCTTACGAGCTCCTCCACCAACATACACCCAACTACTATCACCTTCGGGTATTTGGATGCCTTTGCTATCCATGGATAAAACCTTATTCTCAAAACAAACTATCTCCACTCTCATATTCTTGCATTTTCATTGGGCATGCCACATCCCAAAAAGGATATAAATGTTTGGATCCTAACACAAACATAGTTTATACTTCTCACCACGTTGTCTTTAACGAAGCAATTTTTTCTTACTCAAACCGACTCACTCATCAAGGATCTACATATGTTCATCACATTCCAACTCCACCCCTCCTACTGTCTCCAACATCTAAACTCCCTTCATCCATAACTAATACCCTCTCGTCTCACGGGCTCCGTCACTTTCCAGCACCCTCAACATCCACAAACACTAACAATTCCCAAATTCCACCTACATCTATGTCCACCTCACCCTCTCCTATCGCTCAAACCATGACACTCAATTAAGAACCAACACCTCAAGCAGACAACCACGCACCTGAAGCAGTTGGGCCAACTTCCTCACACCACATGCTCACTCGATTCAAGACCAGATCCCTCAAACCAAAACAAATATTAGACATTGTCCATGTTATCCAAACTAATGACCCAACCACCTATAACCAAGCTGTCAAACTCAAACAATGGCGTACAGCCATGTCATAATAATTCCAAGCTCTTCAAGCTCAAGGAACCTGGGATCTTGTACCTACAACTCTAAATCAAAACGTCCTAGGATATAAGTGGACCTTTCGAATCAAATTCAACTTCGACAGCTCAATCGCTCGCTACAAAGCCCGACTGGTTGCTAAAGGTTTCAATCAAGAGTATGTCATAGATTATACTGAAACCTTTAGCCCCGTAGCTAAAATGCACACAATCCGGGTTCTTATTTTCATAGCGTTACATCACCACTTGTCAATCCATCAACTCGACGTCTCAAATGCCTTCATCCATGGCAAACTCTCTGACATGGTTTTCATGCATCAGCCTCCGGGATTCCAATATTCCCTTCACCCCACCTACGTTTGTAAACTAAACAAAGCCTTATATGGTCTCAAGCAATCCCCTCGAGAATGGTATGCCACCCTCTCTAATCACCTACAAAGTATTGGATTCCTCATTAGCACCTATGATCATTCCCTACTCACATATCACTCTGGAACGGTACGCATCTACATACTTATATATGTGGATGACATTCTTTTAACTGGAAACTCTACCACCGACATCAACAAACTCCTATCCAACCTCCAAAAAAAATTTCACATGTGGAAAATCGGACCTTTATCTCAACTCCTTTGCATTCAAGCCATCCCCACCTCTTACGGCATTTTCTTTCACCAACAACCTTATACACACAACATCATAGAATGAGCAGGCATGCAAAACTCTAAACCCGTCTCAAGTCCTATCTCCTGCAAAATCAACACTATCGCCAAATCTCATGATTCGTTTCACAATCCTTAATTGTACAGGCACTTAATTGGATATCTTCAATACCTTACTCTCACTTGCCCAGACATTCAATTTGTCATCCACCAACTATGCCAGCATATGCACAAACCTCTCAGCATCCACTTTGACTCACTCAAACGACTTTTTTGTTATATTCATGGATCAACCCACACAGGCATACCTCTATGCAGGAACAATCTCACTCTTCGTGGCTATGCGGATGTGGATTGGGCAAACGACAGTAATGACAGGAAATCAATCTTGAGCTATTGTAATTTTTTAGGTAACTCACTTATTTCTTGGCAGGTCAAGAAGAAAAACACCGTTGCTCGGTCATCCACAGAGGTTGAATATCGAGCCTTAGCTACTTAAGCATCCGAGGTTATTTGGCTTCGATGACTCCTCGAAGACTTTTACATACCTCAGATCGATCCAACCATAATCTACTGCGACAACACATCAGCAATTGTCCTTGCCAACAATCCTGTGTTCCAAGCCCATATAAAGCACATCGAAGTCGATTGTCACTTCATAAGGGATTGTATCCAACAAAATAATTTAACCATGCGTCACATATGCACCACTGACCAACTAGCAGACTTGTTTACTAGACCTCTCACACAACATCGCTTCAAAGAATTATCTAACAAACTCATCGCCATCACCCAGCCATAAGTTTGCTGAGGGCTGTTAACACTGCGTTGACGTGGCATCTCACACATGAAAACATTTATCTTTGTACTCTCTTGCTTTACCGTTTATGTACCTTCTTGGCTCTTATCTTCACTTTTATCTTTATATAGACAATGTATGTTGTACATTAGAATGCAATAGAAAGTTTTCTCTGTCTTTCCCATTTCTATTATTTCCTGTTATGCGTTAGCTTTTTCCTTGCACACCATTCTACAAAAACTAGGAGAATTTAAAATAATAGATCCCATTGAGGAATGCAATGCAATTATTCTACGAAAACTTAAAATTTTTTTAAAGATCCAAAAAATTTTATTGTATTGAATATATATGAAACAAGTGATATTGTGACAATACCTCTGCCATAGCGTTAGCTAACAACCCAGTGTTTCATGCTAGGACAAAGCATATTGAGATAGATCAAAAATTTATTAGAGATCATTTGCAAAACGGCATCATTCGACTTCTACCGATATCAACGGCAGATCAAACTGCAGATATCTTCACCAAAGCTCTATCCACACCCAGATTTTTGCTTTTAAGGGACAAACTTACGGTTTCTCAGCACCCGCAAGTTTGAAGGGGTGTATAAGTAATATAAATAAATATATCATATATATTATATTGTACTTTCTTGATTACAGTTGTTCTGTTCCTATTGGCTAAAACCAAATAGTTCAGTCTATATATACATGGCCTGTACTGTCGGTGACATGACATGAAATAATATTTTCTTCAAGCTTTTCTGTTTCTCCTGTTCTTCTCTTGTCATTTCTTTCTCTGCTTTATTTGTTTCTTTAATAATATTTAAACATAATGGTGTGTCAGATGATACAATGAAACTTAGTTTTTTTTTTTTTAATTTTCTTTAAGAGAAAATATTTTAATATTTAAATGCCCATTTATATTAAGTTTATCAAGGGCATTTGTCCAAAGGATGAAAACTAGGAGAATTTAAAATAATAGCTCTCATTGAGGAATGTAATGCAATTATTCTACGAAAATTTAAAATTTTTTGAAAGATCCGAGAAATTTTATTGTATTGAATATATATATATGAAACAAGTGATTATTTGATAGAAGTAGTTTTATAGCATTCTAAAAAATTTGATATTTTACTTGATCGGGTTGAAGACTATAAAACTAGCACTTTTTAAAAGGCAACCAAACTTTTATATAAATTACTTTAATATTTGTGCAAAATTTAATATATTATTACATGTGTTGTTGTGGTGGCACTGTGGCAGGATATCCGCCTGCAAGCTAATCAAGAAGATGAAGATAACTTTGAAGAAGAGTTGTGTTTTATAGGCCCACCGAGCGATTAGTTACGCCGTCTTGTGCCTCCTTTGAGAGTGACAGCAGGTAGATACCTGCTCACAAGCTAAACAAAAAGAAGATGATAACTTTGAAGAAGAGCAGTATTTTGTAGGCTCATCGAAGGATTAGTTATGCCGTCATGCGCCTCCTTTGAGAATGACAGCGGTAGATACCTGCCCGCAAGCTAAACAAGAAGATGAAGATAACTTTGAAGAAGAGCGATGTTCTGTAGGCCCACTAAAGAATTAGTTACGCTATCATGCGTCTCTTTTAGAAGTAACAACGGATAGATATCCCATTTAAAAAAAAAAAAAAAAAAAAAGAGCGGTGTTATTTTTCAGTGAAAATTCTATCTTCTTATTTATTTTTAAACAGTCATTTACTTTATTAATAATTAGTTTGGTATGAAAGACAAGTCTTGGATGGCCCAAAAGCAGCAGAAGCCGTGACCATTTCTAATTTAAAGATGTAATCTAACGTTGCTTTTTTTTTATGATTTTACTTTGGAAATAGTATTAAATTATTTGATAAGTCCTTCATGCGAATACTGACATGCATAAGAGTCAATGGGAATAACTATGCGTTGTCATGACAAACAAAGAGATGGGATTTAGGACAAATTCAGAAGGTAATGCTGATTTGTCTGGTATATCATCATAGATTATTTATTGATTATGTATGTAAATAATATTTTTATATTTTGAAATTTTTTATTCTCTTTGATAGACAATAGTCTGTGCATCGAGAGATTATTACGTGTGGAGTTTAAATATAGAGAATCATTCGGTTTTATGACAATGAGCAGCAAAAAAATAGTAAAAGTACAGTGGTCAACAGTAAAAGCGCAGTAGTGAACAGTAATTGTCATTTTACTATTCAGGGACATAAAATCGAATGATTCTGCATGTTCGGACTCCACACGTAATAATCTCTCTCATGTGCATCACAGCATTCTCTGTCAAGCCTAACATCAGTTGAGCATAGAGAAAAAAAATTATAATTTATACCACTCATTTTAATCTATTAATTGGGAGCTCTGATTTCAATTAAGAGGTATTTGGTTTAAGCCTTGACAATTTAAAAGCAACTCAATCTGGCTTATTGGTTGAAAGTTTTGGCTTCAAATCAAGAGGTCATGCGTTTACATTTTGCGTATGTGATGTATGTATGAATTTGCTTTAATTAACCGAAATGTCCCCAAAAAACTTTACAATTTATTGGAATTGTGATCCATAAAAAATTGGAGAGCTATTTTGTTATTTGATAATAGTATGTCATTCTCAATATAAACAAGGAGTTAGAGTTGATCAATAAAAATTAAAATATCACATGATAAAATGTTAGGCAATTAAACAAAGCATATAAATTATAAATTCAATGTTTTTTTTTTCAAGTATTACGTCTCACACAAGCTCTCTCATTTTTCCCCGTCTCCTTCATTTTCTCCTGCTTTTAAAATGTTGAGCAGTTGGTGACTAATGTTTGTCTATCTATAAATGATAAATAAATAATCAATCATTAATAAAATTATTATCACATGTTAAAATGTATTTATGGAGCTTATAGATTTATGCATTATATATATGAGATTTTTAGGAGTGTGAAATGCATTTGAAATTGTTGTATGAACTTAGTCATTTGAAATTAAAACCTGAGGTTGTGTCTTCTTGATAATATAGTTTCATTTGGAGCAATTTTCTTATTGTTTTTTACAGCAGCTTTTTAGAGCAACATTATTTTCTTAAAGCAGCAAAAATTAGTTGTCAAAATCTATCCCAAACGAAACAATAATATCTTTGTATTAGAAAATATATGTGGATTACTATAAAGTTAATAAACTAGTTATATTTTAGGTTATTAAAGACCAATATTCTAGAGGTTTCCAAATAAAATAAAGTACAACAATATCTTTGTAATTCTTTATCCACGTGTAATTATACTAGTGGAGAATAGGTTGTCCTGCTCTCTATAAATAGACATCTATACTATGTATTCTGTAGCCATTAATAACATTCAAGTATGAGTTAATACTTTAGCATTTGTTTTGTCTCTTTCCTTTTTACCTTTGGGTTTATCCAATTCATCATGGTATCAGAGCCTGCCAACTCGGACATCTGAATTTTTTCCCGAGCTCTGCCTTGATCCTTCGGTTCTTTCTCTTCCTTCAAACTCTTTTCTGTCTTTATGGCAAATCAATCTTCTTCTTCTTCTTTCACAACGACCAACACCTCTCCGCAAATTCAACCGGTCATCACGCCTCAGCTGAAATTCCTGATCAGCAATATCAAGAACCTCATCACCGCCACCCTTACCTTCGACAACTTTCCGATTTGGAAATCCCAGGTTGAAAAGGTCTTTTGCGCCAATGGATTCAAAGGGTTCTTGGACGGCACAATCTCTCTTCACACCGTTTCTGACGGCTCCGACCAGCAAGAAACCAACCAGATGGCAAATCTTCAGCTCACGGATCAACACCTCGCAGTCGCATTGTGCTTGGTAATATCTCCATCAATCTTACCATATGTTTTATCCCTCACCCCTGTTCAGAGATCTGGTCACCTGTTCAGAGATCTGGTCCACTCTTCTTCATCGTCTCCAATCAACCACACGATCTCGTGTAATCCAATTAAAGAACGATTTACACCATCTCACCAAGGGTGATAAATCCATGTCCGCTTATCTTCTGGACATAAAAACGAAGGTCAACGCAATCGCTACCGCTGGCACCCGTCTAGACCCTGAAGACGTCATCCTCTACACTCTCAACGGCCTTCCCGCCACCTACCAATCATTCAAGACAGCTATTCGAACAAACTTACAACCCATAAGTCTTGATGATCTGTACAGCCTACTCTGTACAGAGGAACAGAATCTGCTTCAAGAAACCATCAAAGAACTCAATGCTACCCATCTGACTGACTCTACTACAACACTTACCGCTACTCGTGGATGTGGCTCTGGCCGAAACAACGGATATCGTGGTCGTCGCGGTCGTGGTACTAGAACCACATCTGGTCGCGGCTCAAACAACCCCGATCGCAACGTTACCTGTCAGATCTGTTTCAAACTGGGACACTCAGCCTCTCGGTGCTGGCACCGGAGTGATCTCAACTACACGGCCAACCCACCACAATCTGCCCTGATCGGTACAACTGAAAGCACCGCGGCAACGGATTGGTCGTGAAAATTTTTTTATTAGAAACTGCAATAAAAAACATTAAGAAGGATGTCCCAAATGAATTCTTAATCTACATGCTTCTCCAATTTATGCTTCTGAATGTTTTATTCAGTGCGTGCGCGCTCTTAATTGACTCAAAAGTCTGAAAAAAAAATTAGGCCTTAACAGCTTCGGCCTACTAACAACCAAGCCCAAAGTGGCTATATTGCTAGTGCCAAATTTATTTAGTTTATATTTAAGAGCATGTGATAAGGATAAAAGTTTATAAAGACACTAAATAAGCTTCCACTATTTACAAACTGATTTGTTAATCTAATATTTTTTTATACGCATAGCTTTTAGGATTATCTTTTCGGCATCTATTCAAAATTATCATATTTTGAAGGGAAAAAATAAAATAAAATAAAATGAGGACAATCTAATCAAAGTTTGATGAGGAAAAAAATAATAAAAAATTGAATTTATTTTAATAAAATATCATATTATTTTTTAATTAATTTAAATGTTTAATAATCTATTTTAATAAATATCATATTAATCTTTAATTAATTTAAATGTTTAATAATCTCATCACTGACCCAGTTTTCTCCCAGTGAAAACTATCACTGATTGACGGGCTTCAACTCGTAGATCCAATGCCCAATTGGAGAGAAAAACTACTGGGCCTGGCCCAATTAAAAATTCCAGGCAAATTCGTCATGCCCATTAATCGAATATGTTCATAACTATAATTTCTCAATGGTATGATTGGGAATTAAAATTTGGTTTCGGAAATATAATTAAAAATATTCTATAAATTTAATTATAATAAATACTTTATATCTTTAAATTCAAATTTAATTAAAATTATGAATATAATTAAAGCTTCACCTCTCATAAAATTTTAGTGAATTTTTTTGGCTCCCACAGATCAAAATCTTAATTCCACACTACTTGTTGAAAAAGCATGGGATTACTAAGGCTCCCTTTGGGCGGCTTTTCATTACTTCTTAAAGCAGTTTTTTAGTTCAAAAATTTTATTTTTTATACTTGATACATCATAAGAAAATTATCTTGATCATGCACAAATCTTGAAGCAAAATTGAGTTGGAAACTTCAAAGATTAAATTCAGGAGCATATGGATTCCAATTTCAGCGAGCTTATAGTCAAACTGAGCGTCTCGGAAACACGAACCCAATGACACCAAACTCAACCCAATCCGAGCCCAAATGAGTCTGAATCAAAGACCCAAAGCGCTGTTGGGAGATTCGAACCACAATTTGAGTTACCAAACGGTCTTCGATTTTCACGAGCTTATACTCGAATCGAACGTCTCGACGAGACGAATCCAACGAGCCCAAGATC